>NC_041220.1:27389194-27416597 GCF_002837175.3 Physeter macrocephalus | reverse complement strand
TGAGCCTGTGCGTCCAGAGCCTGTGCTCCACAACGGGAGAGGCCACAACAGTGAGAGGCCCGGACCGCAAAAAAAAAAAAAAAAAAAAAAAAAGAGCTGGTCTGCTGATGGTTCTCTTTTCTCCTTTCCTTCCTCCTGATCTGTGTAGGTGATGCCTAGAGCTAAGTTAGCCATCTCAGATCATGAGGTGGACCTGAGAATAGAAGCCCCACACTAGGATGATGGAGCAGAAAATCAGAAGTAGCCTGAGTCTCTGATGACTTCACGGATCTGCCACATCAGCTGTGGACTGGCTTCTTCAGGCTCCTTCTGACTCTTAGTAATGTGAGAGAGTGAACTCGTCTGTGTTTAAGCTATTGTCATTGAATCTCTGTTATCAGCAGTAGAACATGATTCGTTAGAGAGTCATGGAAGGAATTTAAAGCCACAGATCTGGAAGAGATCATCTAGGAAATGAGTGGAGATGTAGAACATAAGAGGACCACACCAGAGCCTATGGAACTCTAACACCCATGAGAAGAGGATGAGAATCTAGGACAGGAGATTGACAATGAGGGATCAGCAGAGTAACAGGAAAACCAAGTCAGGGTGGTGTCCTGGAAGCAACTGAAGAAAATGCGTGTAATACGAAGCATTATTGTCAAATGCTACTCATAGGTCAAGAAGGATGAGAACTGAGAATTGACCATTGGATTTTGCAACATGAAGGTCGCTGGTGACCCAGTGGACAAGAGCAAGTTCAGAGGAGTGGTGGGAAAAAGCCTGATTTGATTGGACAAAAGGCAGAATGAGAGGAGAAGAAGATGGAAAATACAAGCAACTCTTTTAAGTAGTTTTGTTTCAGAGAAGAACAGAGAATTGGGGTAATAGCTGGAGAAGTAGGCTCAGAAAAAGTTTTTGTTTGTTTTAAGAGGAGAAAAATAAGGGCATGTTTGATGCTTGTGGGAAGGATCTAATTTAATGATGCAAGAATGAGAAGGTAGAATCACTGGTGTGATATTTTTGTTTAAATCAAGTTGTTCCCTGAGCTCAACTCTAGTAATCACTTTAATTGGCACATTATTATGTTTTCGTAACTAGCTGTTATGTTGCTAATTTTTCCTGGTTCTTTTTTATTTAGTATAATAAACTCAATGCATTTTTTTAAATGGCATAAATAATTACAGAAAATAATTTTAAAGAGAATGTTTGATTAAAAAACAATGAAAAGATATCCTGGGACTTCGCCGGTGATACAGTGGTTAAGAATCTGCCTTCCAATGCAGGGGACGAGGGTTCGATCCCTGGTCAGGGAACTAAAATCCCACATGCTGCGGGGCAACTAAGCCCACGTGCTGCAATTAGAGAGGAGCTTACGCCCCTCAATGAAAGATCCTGCATGCCGCAACAAAGATCCCACGTGCCACAACTAAGACCCGACACAGCCAAATAAATAAATATTAGGAAAAAAGAAGATATCCTAATTCAATCTTATTTATATTATATCATTTAGCTGCTAAGTGCTTCAAATACATACATACAAAAATCTCCAATATATTAGGAGAAAGCATGAGTTAAAGAGAAAAAAAGTACAATAATTTTACTTTGTGGTATACTTTGAGAAAATTTGATCTACAGTGTAAGGCATGATTTTGAGTTTTTCTTTCCTGTAGGAATTATAGCAAAAATAAATAAGCAAACATGATTTCAAAATAAAATTACTAGCTTCAAAAAGGACTTAGGGACTTCCCTGGTGGCGCAGTGGTTAAGAATCCGCTTGCCAATGCTGGGGACATGGGTTCGAGCCCTGGTCCGGGAAGATCCCACATGCAGCGTAGCGACTAAGCCCTTGTGCCACAACTACTGAAGGCCATGCGCCTAGAGTCTGTGCTCCGCAACAAGAGAAGCCACTGCAATGAGAAGCCCACGCACCGCAACTGGAGAAAGCCCGGGGGCAGCAACTAAGACCCAATGCAGCCAAAAATAAATAAAAAAATAATTTTTTAAAAGGGAGCTTAAAGTGCTACCCAGTATTAGATAAGAATGGAGATGAGAACAATGTGAATGTTGAGCTTTAAGTATTTATAATGTTTCATGGAAACTGGAACTACAGTTCCAAGATTAGAAGGTGGGTCCTTTAACTTGATAATGGGCATTTGGACTGTTTGGCTCTCTGGGAAGGAACTAGGGTGACCCCTGCTGGGGGCATGAAGTGAAGGGCTCTCCTTACAAGGCCAGATTTAGGGTAACGGGGAGGCTGCAAATTCAAACGCTGAAGTGAATGAGGATTTAGAATGAGGAAAGAAAAATAATACAAACAAGAGAAAGTGATCATGAATGGATCGGCTGAAGTAATGAGTCTTCTAAAAAAAATAAGAATGAAGTCAGGAAAAACAGTCATAGGAAGAAAAGAATTGTGGTACATGAAACTCCGAATAGGGAAATGCATGTGGAGGTTTTGGTTCCAGACCCCTTTAAAGGATATCTCTGAATGCCCTAAGAGTTCACAGACCCTACATAGGTCAAAAAACCCTGCTAGGAGAAGAGAATATTCTCTGAGATGTGCACATGGTCAATCTTGATACACAAAAACTCTTGAGAGACTCATCATAATTCAGAGAAACATTGGGGTTAAAAACAAGTCTGAGGAGAGGGGAGGACATGCAAAACGACGGACACTGCAAAGGCCAGGGAAGGCCGGGAAAAATGTTGAGGTTTTTCAGTGGGCATCAGTGATCCTTTGTACCACAGTTTATAAATTGCTGCTCCAAGTTATTTAAACGATTCTCTATCTCACTTCAGACAGTTATATTTAATACATAAAGTACTGTAAAGGTGAAATTGAAATTAAAGAGAGAGGAAAGAAAAAACAGAGAGAGGTTAATACTGTAAGATTAAAGATTACATAGGTGAGCTTGTTAGCCTGGGCCTTCTGACCCAGAGCGCACCCACTGGTGGCTTTCAGAAGATCCAACCTGTGGGAAAAGATATTCTTCTTTTATGTCTTCTCCGACATTTAAAATTATAGTTAGGGGAGTAAAACCTTTTGTATAACTTATATTTGTTACCAAAGCATTGTTTCATACTAAAGTAAAAGGCAGCCTGTAAAGCAAAGTACCATTTGGTAATTTGTAACTGTCATCACTGGCCAACTATGATATCTATCAGGCCTTCCTTTGATATGAATTGCAGATGTTTCATGTCATTATGATTATGAACATCTATCACCTATCTATCTATAACTCGATACCAGCTTAGGCTAGGAAATATCTATCTATCTATCTATCTATCTATCTATATATGGTTGGGTTTTATTTGTATCAGCAGAACACAAAAGTCAGAGGGCATCTTGTGTGTCAAGATGCTTACCTATGGAAGTAGGAAGACAACAGAGCTGAAGTGGTCCCTTACATCCTGACAGTTCACTGCATGGTCTGCTTTTTTTTTGCCTAAGTAAAAAGCTCAATTGAAAGACATTAAAATGTTACCAAAATTGGCTTTCCTTCAACACAAAGAATGTTGTCTTTAGTCATCCTACAAAACTGCATACTGCAGTTTTATCTGTTACCAGATAAAAGACCTTGAGGAAGCAATGTGTCTTGGAAATGGTTAAGCTGATTTATGCCTTGGAGGAAAATTTTAAAACTCAGACAATACCCTGTCAAATGTTCTCATCCATTCCAGAATCAGTAAAATCTATGTCAGTATTTTGGAGCAGATCATTGAAGAATTGCCCTTCTCTCTCTCTCCCTCTTTTTTTTTTTTTTGGATAGCACTTTAAAAATATATATTATCCCCATTTTTATTTTTTTTCAGATTCTTTTCCATTATAGGTTATTACAAGATATTGAATATAGTTCCCTGTGCTATACGGTAGGTCCTTGTTGTTTATCTATTTTACGTATAGTAGTGTGTATCTGTTATCCCATACTCCTGACTCCGCCTCCTTCCCCTTTGGTAACTGTAAGTTTGTCTTCTATGTCTGTGAGTCTGTTTCTGTTTTGTAAATAAGTTCATTTGTGCCAGATTTTATAGTCCACATATAAGCGATATCATATGATATTTGTTTTTCTCTTTCTGACTTATTTTCCTTAGTATGATACTCTCTAGGTCCATCCATGTTGCTGCCAATGGCATTACTTCATTCTTTTCTATGGCTGAGTAGAATTCCATCTACCACATCTTTTTTATCCATTCCTCTGTCTATGGACACATGGGTTCCTTCCACATCTTGGCTATTGTGAATAGTGCTGCTATGAACGTTGGGGGCCATTTCTCTTTATCATGAAGGTATTGACTTCTTTTAGCAGAGCCAAGTCCTGGTTCCCATGTTATTTGTATGAAGACAGTATCAAAGGAGGATTCCTATGTTGGGAGCCCTTCTGGAAAGTTCAGAGGCCTCCTGTGGTTTTGAAATTGTAAAAACTTTATTTGCCAAACAAAACTTCAACTCAGACATTGATCCTGGGCACAGCTGGAGACCCAGCCGTGTTTGGCAGTGCCTCTGGGCTTTCTGGCTTGGTGAAGGAAGAAACTGCACACATCACTGAGATTCATTCCATCCCAGACTGTCTTGCATTCATGTCAGAGACAAACCCTGATTAAAATATTGTTTACTACTCCAAAAGTCAGCAACCTATTCAGTGTCAGAACCTTGAATTTCTGTCTTTTCTGAAGTTTTTGAAGTTCTCCTCTGCTATATAGAAAGCCCAGCTGTCTGAAAAGTAAGTCTATCAGCATTTAATTGAATTCAAGGTAGAGAACTCATTCTCAGCCTTAATATCTCAGATTAAACAACACTTCTTTAGGGTCATAGCTCTCCATTATTGGTTCTCATAGAACCATGTACCTTTCTTCCATAATAATTTTATATTTGTGGTTATGATTATTTGATTAGCATCTGTCTTCCCTACTAGACTATGGGCTCAAGGAAGCCAGGGACTAATTCTGTTTTAGTTGATCATTGTATCTCTAGCACAGAGCACAGTGGTGAGCTCAGTAAATATTCAGAAACACATGAATAAATGAACAGAAGAATGAATGACAGGAAATAATTTTTCCACAGCTTTCTAGATGTATGTGGCTATTAGAATAATAACAAAATGTGGCTACCCCTATTATAAAGCTTTATCTGAATTAATCTAATCCTCACAACAATCTTATTAAATAGGTACTGTTATTATCCACTGATGAGGAAATCGAGCCAAGTCACTTGCTTAAGTTCTCAAGGTTTTAAAGAGTGGTTCCAAGCTTCAAGCAGTCTAAATTTGGGGCCCACACTCCTAATCAAAGTCCCTTACTCACTGTGAGGGGAATTGCTAGAAAACTACCTACTCTTTGGAGGAGGCTACCTCTCTGGAAGATTGGAGGTAGACAGCTAAGGAAACTTTATAGGTCTGGGGAAAGTTTTCCTGCCAGCTAAAACCCAGGGTGCCAATTCCTTGTCAGGAAAATACCTCTAGAATTGGGAAACACTGCAGAAATCTGCACGTTACCTCTGCTCAAAATACCAGATAGTGTCAATGGAGTAGATCTTGACAAAGATGACCTCAGGATTTCCCTGGTGGTCCAGTGGTTAAGACTCCTCACTTCCACTGCAGGGGCCATGGGTTCGATCCCTGGTCCCCTGGTCTGGGAACTAAGATCCCGCATGCCGTGTGGCATGGCCGAAAACAAACAAACAAACAAAAACAAAAAACAAAGATGACCTCAATGATTGGAGGACAAAGACAAAGGCACGATACAGAAGGAATCCAACTCACAGAGTGTTTGAGAATTCTGACATTTTTCTCAGTCAAACCAACCCTTAGCTGCAAAGGCAAGAAATGGAAATTTTCATCCCATCTGTAATACCTACCCCTGTAATCAAGGATTTCATAACTTACTGCCATCAGAGTTAGAACTGACATGTGTAGAATGTCAAATAAAGCTAAAGTGCTTATTGAAGTTAAAAAAAAAAAAGCTATGTACTTTTGAAATTTCCTCTTAAGCAGAAATTTCCTCCTGCATTTTTTTTATTTTAAATATACAATCTGGATCTATTTCAAAACTTTTTTCAGGTATTGGCTACTATTTTTTGCAAGAATATCAGTGAGAAAGATCTAACTACTTGCTTAATAAAGGGCTCCCTGTCTGAAAGGAGGAAAAATATTGTTATGTAAATATATGAAGGTGCTTATAAGTGCTTTTTGGAGTCTGTGAGCCAAAAGGAATTAGGAATCACCAGCCTCTAGGTTGAAACTGTTCTTTATGACTTTCTAGATGGAAGTGGGTGGTTTAAGGGGTGAATGGATGGGAAGAGTAGGATTTTGTTGGGAGTCTGTGCGAGGATGTCCTTCATATGCCCATCTAGATTCACTCTGTCCCAGCTCTTCTTTGAGCCTCTGGCCACTGACCTGTGTGGAATACATCATGGTTCCCTGCCTTCTGGCTCCCATTTGGTTCCTCTACTTAAGGCCACATTCCTCTCCAGCAGCTCCTCTCTTTCAGCATCCAGTAGCCCATTGCCCCTTTAGGCCTAGGGCTGGCAACTCTTTCCCGCTAGGTCAACATCTTTTATATCCCTTAACCTTGACTTCATCTCAGGAAGTAGTCTCTTCATTATAATCTTTCCAATGACCTTTTGACGTGTTTTCTATGAGGACTCTGATGGATAGAGGCTGCCTCTCTTCTTTCACTTTACCTAGTCAAGAGGACTTTCTTTAAATGGGTTTAAAAGAAAAAAGTGAGATTCACCATCAAAGACCTGATCCGTGAAAGGAATAAGTAGTAAGCTGAACTTCATTTAAATGTAAAACTTCTGCTCTGCAGAAGACAATGTCAAGAAAATGAGAAGGCAAACCACAGACATCTGAAGCAAAGGCAAGCAAAGACATCGGAAAGGACTGTTATCCAAAATATACAAAGAACACTTAAAACTCAATAGTAAGAAAACAACCCAATTTAAAAGTAACCAAAGATCTTCACAGACACTCCACCAAAGAAGATAAACAGGTGGTAAATAAGCCTATGAAAAGATGCTCTACATTATATGTCACCAGGGAAATGCGATTTAAAACAACAATGAGATACCACTACACACATATTAGAATGGCCAAAATTCAGAACACTAGGAAATCGAGCCAAGTCACTTGCTTAAGTTCTCAAGGTTTTAAAGAGTGGTTCCAAGCTTCAAGCAGTCTAAATTTGGGGCCCACACTCCTAATCAAAGTCCCTTACTCACTGTGAGGGGAATTGCTAGAAAACTACCTACTCTTTGGAGGAGGCTACCTCTCTGGAAGATTGGAGGTAGACAGCTAAGGAAACTTTATAGGTCTGGGGAAAGTTTTCCTGCCAGCTAAAACCCAGGGTGCCAATTCCTTGTCAGGAAAATACCTCTAGAATTGGGAAACACTGCAGAAATCTGCACGTTACCTCTGCTCAAAATACCAGATAGTGTCAATGGAGTAGATCTTGACAAAGATGACCTCAGGATTTCCCTGGTGGTCCAGTGGTTAAGACTCCTCACTTCCACTGCAGGGGCCATGGGTTCGATCCCTGGTCCCCTGGTCTGGGAACTAAGATCCCGCATGCCGTGTGGCATGGCCGAAAACAAACAAACAAACAAAAACAAAAAACAAAGATGACCTCAATGATTGGAGGACAAAGACAAAGGCACGATACAGAAGGAATCCAACTCACAGAGTGTTTTGAGAATTCTGACATTTTTCTCAGTCAAACCAACCCTTAGCTGCAAAGGCAAGAAATGGAAATTTTCATCCCATCTGTAATACCTACCCCTGTAATCAAGGATTTCATAACTTACTGCCATCAGAGTTAGAACTGACATGTGTAGAATGTCAAATAAAGCTAAAGTGCTTATTGAAGTTAAAAAAAAAAAGCTATGTACTTTTGAAATTTCCTCTTAAGCAGAAATTTCCTCCTGCATTTTTTTTATTTTAAATATACAATCTGGATCTATTTCAAAACTTTTTTCAGGTATTGGCTACTATTTTTTGCAAGAATATCAGTGAGAAAGATCTAACTACTTGCTTAATAAAGGGCTCCCTGTCTGAAAGGAGGAAAAATATTGTTATGTAAATATATGAAGGTGCTTATAAGTGCTTTTTGGAGTCTGTGAGCCAAAAGGAATTAGGAATCACCAGCCTCTAGGTTGAAACTGTTCTTTATGACTTTCTAGATGGAAGTGGGTGGTTTAAGGGGTGAATGGATGGGAAGAGTAGGATTTTGTTGGGAGTCTGTGCGAGGATGTCCTTCATATGCCCATCTAGATTCACTCTGTCCCAGCTCTTCTTTGAGCCTCTGGCCACTGACCTGTGTGGAATACATCATGGTTCCCTGCCTTCTGGCTCCCATTTGGTTCCTCTACTTAAGGCCACATTCCTCTCCAGCAGCTCCTCTCTTTCAGCATCCAGTAGCCCATTGCCCCTTTAGGCCTAGGGCTGGCAACTCTTTCCCGCTAGGTCAACATCTTTTATATCCCTTAACCTTGACTTCATCTCAGGAAGTAGTCTCTTCATTATAATCTTTCCAATGACCTTTTGACGTGTTTTCTATGAGGACTCTGATGGATAGAGGCTGCCTCTCTTCTTTCACTTTACCTAGTCAAGAGGACTTTCTTTAAATGGGTTTAAAAGAAAAAAGTGAGATTCACCATCAAAGACCTGATCCGTGAAAGGAATAAGTAGTAAGCTGAACTTCATTTAAATGTAAAACTTCTGCTCTGCAGAAGACAATGTCAAGAAAATGAGAAGGCAAACCACAGACATCTGAAGCAAAGGCAAGCAAAGACATCGGAAAGGACTGTTATCCAAAATATACAAAGAACACTTAAAACTCAATAGTAAGAAAACAACCCAATTTAAAAGTAACCAAAGATCTTCACAGACACTCCACCAAAGAAGATAAACAGGTGGTAAATAAGCCTATGAAAAGATGCTCTACATTATATGTCACCAGGGAAATGCGATTTAAAACAACAATGAGATACCACTACACACATATTAGGATGGCCAAAATTCAGAACACTGAAAACACCAAATGCTGGTAAGAATGTGGAACAATAGAAACACTCATACAATGCTAGTGGGAATGTAAAATGGCAGAGTCATTTTGGAACACAGTTTGGGAGTTTCATAAAAGACTAAACATACTCTTATCATAGGATCCAGCAATCATGTTCCTTGCTATTTACCTAAAGGAGCTGAATATTTATGTCTACACAAAACCTGCACACGGGTGTTTATAGCAGCTATATTCATAACTGCTAAAAGTTGAAAACAGCTAAGATGTCCTTCAGTAGGTGAATGGATAAATAAACTGTGGTACATCCAGACAATGGAATATTATTCAGTGCTAAAAAGAAATGAGCTATCAAGCCATGAAACAACATGAGGACCTTAAATGCATACTCCTAAGGGAAAGAAGCCAATCTGAAAAGACTACATACTGCATGATTCCAATTATAGGACATTCTGGAAAAGGCAAAGCTATGGAGACAATTAAAATTATTAGTGGTTGCCAGGATGGGGAGAGGGAAGAGGTGAATAGGCAGAGCAAAGAACATTTTTAAAGCAGTGAAATAGAATGGACAACACCAAGAGTGAACCCTAAAGTAAACAATGAACTTTGGGTGACTATGATATGTCATTGTAGGTTCACCTTTGGTAAAAATATATACCATTCTGGTGACTGATGTTGATAAAGGGGGATGTTGATAAAGCAGGAAGTTATGCATGTGTGAAGACAGGGGATATACGGAAAATCTCTGTACCTCCCTCTCAATTTTATTGGAAACCTAAAATTGCTCTTAAAAATTATCTTTACAATTTTTAAAAATTATTTTAAGTGATTGCAGACTAAATTTGTACTTGCTCAACATTTCTCTTTTCTTTCACCACTTCCTCTTCTCAGTTTAAGAGTTTTGTGAGCTGAGGTCATAAGGTTACTCCTTGGTCCACCCCTGCTCTCTCTCTGTATCAACCTGGAGATACCCAGAAAACGTAAGTTGACCTCCAAAAAGAACTAATGAATAATGTCGATTTTAAAGATGTTTCCTTGGGCAGAGGAAGAAGAGGGTTATATCACCCTTTCACAGAACAATTTCCCCTAAATTCACCTCCTTTGACTTCCCAAAGTTCCTCCCCAAGCAGCCTCTCATCTTCTAATCTTTTTCCAGAACTCACCTGTCTTTCCAGATGCTTGGCTCAGCCTCTTCCCCGACCCGCCATGTTTGCAGAGCAAAATAAAAACTAGCCAAAGCACTACCCTTCTAGCACTCTGTCTAGCAATACCCTTCTTCCACCAGTTGTTCCCAGATGTTCTGTTCTCAGGAAGCATCCTTATAATGCTGTGTGAGACGAGGTAGCAGCAGCTGTAGAAAACTCAATTCTCATTATTCCAAAATCATGGACCTTCTTCACCAAATCATCGACTCCATAAAGATTGTCTTAAATGTACATTTGCAAAAGAAAGAAAGATAAATTGTTCTTCCTAATAAGTAACACATGCTCATTGCAAAAATATTTAAACATTTCAGAAATGCATAACGTAGAAGTTTAAATTTTCCTTTAATTCTAATATCCACAAATATCTACTTTTTTTGGTTTGGGGAATGGTCCTCTCAATATTTTTTTGACATACACTAACCAATATTATTTTATTTCTTTTTATTTTTGAAAAACAAAGACTACATTTTTTTAAATGAGCAAAAGATTTGAACAGATATGGACGGCGAATAAGCATATGAAAAGGTGCTCAACAGCATTAATCACTAGGGAAAAGGAAATTAAAACTACAATGAGATACCACCATGAACCTATTAGAATGATTAAAATTAAAAAGACTGGCCATGCCAAGTGTGGGCCAAAATTTGAAGACTAGAACTCTCATAGACTTCTGGTGGAGTATAAAATGCTACAGTCACTTTGGAAAACAGTTCGACAGTTTCTTAAAAAGTTAAACATACACCTGCCCTGTGATCCAATCATTCCACTCTTTAGTATTTACCCAAAAGAAATGAAAGCATATGTTCATACAAAGACATATGTTCATAGAAGGTTTTCTCTGAAATAACTTAAAACTGGGAGCAATCCAAATGTCCATCAACAGGTGAATGGATAAAAGAATTGTACTATATCTATATCTATATAGATATAGATATCTATCTATAACAAAAAGAGAATATATTAAATGTTTTGATTTTCTTAAAACTCTAGAAATTATAAACTAATCTTTAGTGACAGAAAGCGGATCAGTGATTGTTTGGGTGGGAGAGAGAGGCAAGAGAAAGATTGTCAAGGTGCACAAGGAAACTTTTGAGGGTGAAGGATATTTTCATGTCTAGATTGTGGTTATAAGTTCACAGGTATAAAACTTATCAAAACTTATCAAAGTGTATAATCAACAAGGACCTCCTGTATAGCACCAGGAACTCTGCTCAGTATTCTATAATAAATGGGAAAAGAATTTGAAAAAGAATAGATATATGTATAACTGAATCACTTTGCTGTACACCTGAAACTAACACAACATTGTAAATCAGCTGTACACCAATATAAAATAAAAAACTAACATAACATTGTAAATCAGCTGTACACCAATATAAAATAAAAATTTTTTAAAAACGTATCAAAGTGTACACCCTAAAATATGCAGTTTATCATAGGTCAATTATATGTGAATAAAGCAGCTTAAAATGTAGACAAGACATACAACTTTGCAATTTATCATTTTCAGTGAATATATGTGTATGATTATTTTATGTAAAGGAAGTGAAGGGCATAAATAAGGTCTGTTGTACTAAACAAGATGCTCACCACTAATAAGAAACTACCTAGTTCAACAAATAATGTGTCACCAAATCATCTTTTTTGTTTTGCATATTACCCTTGTGTGATAGATCTATAAAGTTCCTGCAAGATAACCACTGACTTAAGATTGGTAGAAATCGATATTACAAATGGAAAAGTGAGTTATTCTGTAAGTTTTGTTGCCCTTCTCAGATATTTCTCAATCTCTAGTTGGTTTAATTCTATCTTAGAATTACTGGGATAGGAAATGCTTATTGATATATATTTCTAAATGCTAGTAATTTTGATGCCCATATTTCAAATCAAACAGATCTGAATTTGAATCATTGCTTTGATCGTAGGTAAAGTTGCCTCGTTTTAGTTCACTCAATAATAAAAAGGGATAAAATGGTACCTACTTGTCAGAATTGTCATGAAGTGTGAATGTGATAATTCATATAATGTATTTATCATATAGTAAGTACTCAAAAAATGTTAGTTCCCTACCCCTTGTTCTTTCTAAGCTGGTTCTTCAATACCCGTAAATAATCTGTTATTGCAGGTAATAGGAAGACAAATAGGATATTTCAGGTAATCTTGGAGTGCTAGGTGAGGCCTTAAAGTTGAGGCCAGTGGGAAAAGCGCCCGTACATTCAAAGAGAGAAACTAGACACATCACCTTGGAGATGGCCAAGCTGGTCCAATATCCAGCATCCACCAAGAACCTAGAGATTCAGATGAAAAGAGATTTCCTTCATGGAAAACTTGAGAGCAGAGAGCGCTGCAGTTGCATACACCCAGGGCTGCAATACAATGTATAGTGACTAAGAATTCTTAGGAAGGCTTGTCATATGTCCCCTGAAGTTTGAGGGCACAGAGGCTGGTCCCTGGATGAGCCTCAGCAGAGGAGGCTGGCTGGAGCTGCCAGCAATGCCAGGGCCAGGAGGCAAGAGAGGAGAAGGCCTGCAGTCAATGTTTATGCCAGTTGTGAATGTTATTGAGTTGCAGTAAAGCTAGTAGCTTATATCAGAATGAGAATTGCCCTCACAAACTCAAATGCATATGCATCTACAAGAGAGAAGGGGAGTTTATTTATTTATTTATTTATTTATTTATTTATTTATTTTGTGGTATGCGGGCCTCTCTCTGTTGTGGCCTCTCCCATTGCGGAGCACAGGCTCCGGACGCGCAGGCTCAGCGGCCATGGCTCAACGGGCCCAGCCGCTCCGCGGCACGTGGGATCCTCCCAGACCGGGGCGCGAACCCGGTTCCCCTGCATCGGCAGGCGGACGCGCAACCGCTGCGCCACCAGGGAAGCCCCAGCATTTGAAGTTTAATTATGGAGTAAACAAATTTCAAAACCTCAGGTAGGCCTGTCAGAAATATTTACCTCACCTTTTTTTTTTTTTGCGGTACGCGGGCCTCTCACTGTCGCGGCCTCTCCCGTTGCGGAGCACAGGCTCCGGACGCGCATGCTCAGCAGCCACGGCTCACGGGCCCAACCGCTCCGCGGCATGTGGGATCTTCCCGGACCGGGGCGCGAACCCTGTTCCCCTGCATCGGCAGGCGGACGCGCAACCACTGCGCCACCAGGGAAGCCCAAGAAGGGGAGTTTAGGGTTTCATCAATATTTATGTATTTCATACATATATGGATAAGAAGAATTAAACATAAATCCTTAGGTGGTTCTAGCTGGAAGCAGAAATATTTGAAAATGTTACAAAGTGACACCAAAATTTGTAATCATAAGAAATTAATCATAAGAAGTTCAAATTAAAAAAAAGAAATTCAAATAATATGATTCTTTGAAATACAATTATATTTGAAGGTAGGGTCACCTACTTCCACTTAGCACAAACAATTTTTTTTTTTCTTTATACAAGTGTAGGTAAATAAAACCATAGAGGGTAATATCATTGAACTCAAAAACTATTAGTTTAGTTGAATCAGATACTTTCTATGATCGAAGGAAGCTAGTCTCTGTTCCCAGAACAATTAAGTGCTTCCGTTGCCTTGAGATAGATTGTTCTATAAACGAGTCAAAGACGGCCTCTGTGTTCTGGCCCCTAGGTTCTTATTTTCTTCACTGAAGGTTGAGCTCCGTTAGCATAAAAGCCCATTGGTGGGTTTTCCGGGTGGGCTTCCCTGGTGGCGCAGTGGTTGAGAGTCCGCCTGCCGCTGCAAGGCACACGGGTTTGTGCCCCGGTCCGGGAAGATCCCACATGCCGCGGAGTGGGGGGACCCGTGAGCCATGGCCGCTGAGCCTGCGCGTCCGGAGCCTGTGCTCCGCAACGGGAGAGGCCACGACAGTGAGAGGCCCGCGTACCGCAAAAAAAAAAAAAAGCATACTGGTGCGAAACTCAGATTTTTACACGTCCAATTATTTTAAAAATAGCCTAAACAATCCAAATTTTAGCCACTTATTGCCTGCTTGCTGTGCATACCTCTAAAACAGAGGTGCCGAACCTTTTTGGCGCCAGGGACCGGTTTCGTGGAAGACAATTTTTCCACGATGGGTGTGGTTCAGACGGTAATGCAGCGATGGGGAGTGGCACTTGAAGCTTCACTCACTCACCCGCCACTCACCTCCTGCTGTGCGGCAGGCCACGGACCGGTAGTGGTCCATGGCCTGGGGGCTGGGGACCCCTGCTCTAAAACATCACCCAACAGTTGTTACCTATTGATAAGACAGAGGCTTGCAATAAAAAGGCCCAAAGCTGATGCCGCCCTTGGAGCTCTCTCACCCAGAGACTCCATGTAAGCCCCTTCTACCATCCGTCCTTCCCCTGGGAGTACTCTTGCCTAGCTCCCCTTTGAGATGATGGCCCCTTGTGGTAAGCCTCTGAATGGTCATGTGCTGTGATAGATGTCCCCCCTCTCTCTTTATGTATTTATTTATTATTTATTTTATTTATTTTTGGCTGTGCCGGGTCTTGGTTGCGGCATGCATGTGGGATCTAGTTCCCCAACCAGGGATTGAACCCGGGCCCCCTGCATTGGGAGCGTGGAGTCTTACCCACTGGACTACCAGGGAAGTCCCAGGCTTCCCCTCTCTTGCATCCTTATTCACGTGCCATCCAATAAAGCGTGTGTGTTACTATCTTTCTCGGTCATCCTTTCCCTTCATCAGACCCAAATCTCTCAAAGCCCTATAAGACTAATTACAAATTCAGTGGAAAAATTGCAAAATGATGCCAATTATGGTTAAAACATAACTAAGAAAGAAATACTGTGAAATACATCTAAAATTTATTTATTGTAATTGGAGACTATTAAGGAGAGAAAAGATATGGGAATTCTACAGATTCAAAGGATCTCAATTTGGGCTGAGCAGTTGTGGACAAAGAATGTCACCTGCCATTTCAGTAAACAAAGGATGTTGTGGCCATAAAGGCATCAGTCACTACAGCCGACCCTGATGGTTCACCCTGAGGGGATTCAGAATGGAGAAAAACAGGATACTGGCCCTACATAGTTAAGATGTATATCAAAGGAAAAATTTCAATGAGCCCAGACTCTTGCATCTGCCCATAGATAGAAAAGCACTAAAATCATTAATGGAGACATCTGTTTTTGTGATTAGCAGTCATCTTTTGATGTCTGAGTACATTTATTTTTCCAGCAAAAACTCCTATGTATCCCGGCTCCTCCCTTACCTCTTTGGAACAGTCCTTAGAGTGATCTGAGAGGCTGCCATTCCGGGCTACAGTGGGTCTGCTGAATAAAACATAATTCTCAACTTTTATGTTGTGCATTATACTTCAGTTGACACAACAAATTACATTTCAAACTTAAATAAGTTGTTTCTATACCCACCATATATTCAATGGGAATGGACCATAATCTTGGTTCTGTCATTTACAGATTATGAGAACTTGAGCAAGCCTTTTAAAAAAAAATTTATTGAAGTATAGTTGATTTACAATGTTGTATTAATTTCTGCTGTACAGCAAAGTGATACAGTTATGTTGCAGGAAGGGGGACCCCTTCCAGGGCCCAAGAGTAGGCTCTAGTCTAACACTCGGAAATGAATCATCCGAGGAGACACACATGCTGACAAAACAAGAGACTTTATTGGGAAGGGGCGCCCGTGGGGAGAGCAGCAGGGTAAGGGAAGCCAGGAGAACTGCTCTGTCATGTGGCTTACAGTCTTGGGTCTTATGATAATTGGGTTAGTTTCCAGATTGTCTCTGGCCAATCACTCTGACTCAGGGTCCTTCCTGGTGGTGCGTGCATCTCTTAGCCAAGATGGATTCCAGCTAGAAGGATTCTGGGAGGTTGGTAGGACATATGGACTGAAGTCTCCTCTCTCCTTTTGACCCTTCCTGAATTCTTCCAGTTGGTGGTAGCTTGTTAGTTCCACATTCCTTACCAGGAGCTCCTGTTGTAAGAGAACTCATGCAAGTGGTTACTATGGTGCCTGGCCATAGGCGGTTGTCAGTGGTTCCCTTAACAGTTATATATATAATATATAGAATATATATTATATATAGACTATATATATTCTATATATTATATATAGAATATATATATATTCTTTTCCATATTCTTTTCCATTATGGTTTATCACAAGATATTGAATATACTTCCCTATGCTATACAATAGGACCTTGTTGTTTATCCATCCTATGTATAATAATATGCATCTGCTAATCCCAAACTCCCAATCCTTCCCTCCCCCACCCCTTTCCTTGGCAACCACAAGTCTGTTCTCAATGTCTGTGAGTCTGTTTCTGTTTTGTAGATATGTTCATTTGTGTCATAGTTTAGATTCCACATATAAGTGATGTAATATTTTATTTGTCTTTCTCTGTCTGACTTACTTCATTTAGTATGATAATCTCCTGGTCTATCCATGTTGTTGCAAATGGCATTACATTTTTTTAATGGCTGAGTAATATTCCATCATATGTATACACCACATCTTCTTTATCCATTCATCTGTCAATGGACATTTAGGTTGCTTCCATGTCTTGGCTATTGTGACTAGTACTGCTATGAACATAGGGGTCACGTCTTTTTGAATTACAGTTTTGTCTGTATATATGCTCAGGAGTGGGGTTGCTGGATCATATGGTAACTCTATTTTTAGTTTTTTGAGGACCCTCCATACTGTTTTCCATAGTGGCAGAGGGCAAGTTTGTTTGTTTTTTTTAATCTCCCTTAACTTCCAGTTCTGTACCAGTAAAATGGAGATAATCATACTTATTGTGAAGTTATTGTGGGTTATTGTGAATGTTATTTGAGATAACGAACATGAGGCACCTAATACATAACAGGTTTTCAAAATTTGTTAGCTCTCCACCATAGATATGATAGAAATACCCTTTTTAAAAAAAGGGTGCAAAGTACCATCACATATATGATGTAGGTCGTTGCTTGTTACAAACAGGAACAGTGTTTTTAGCAATAATTTACTAAAGAAAGAGCTGATGGTTCAAAAGGTAGAGATGATGCAAGGCACTTGCTTATGAAAAGGTTTTTCTTAATGTCTCCACCCACCCCCTTGCCTTAAAAGAAGTCTTTGTGCAAACACTCTACTGAGTTTGAAGAGCTTCCTTCCGGCTTGCAGCAGCACTTCGGTTTCATCTGGAAGACAATGTGGTGTAGTGGCTAGACGGAACCGAGATCCTGGAGCCAGCTGATTCCATCACAGTGGAGGAGAGGCTAGCCTCAGAGCCACTAACCTGAGACTCTGGACAAATCCCTTGACCTTCTAGGCCCTCTTCAAATCCATGCCAACAAAGTGAAATGTGTTAGAGTCAGGTTCCCTTTTGCTGAGAATAAAGCATCTTCTCAGGGAACTAAAGCAACTTGAGAATTAAGACAAAAAGTATCTTTCAGCAAAATGAACTCTGAAAAGTAGTAGCAGAAAATAGGAATATGAACATCATTGCTTCACGTCAAAATTCAAACATCAGCATCATGGAGGTGGCAACTCCCTTCATCCTTCATTGCTAGATATTTCGTTTAAGCTTCCATTCTGCCAAGCAGAACTTCTGACACCTGAAGTGTTGGTTCAGAAAAATTAATGTAAGGGATTCCTTACATATATGGAAGAACCCCCTTTCAACCCAAACTTTCACCATGTGTGGGAGAGAGGATAGTCTCTATTTTGCTTAGGACCTCACATCGAACTTCAAAACATTTTTAAGATTTTTGTTTTAAAACTATCTAATCTAAGGCCAAGACCTGGAAAAATTTGCTGTTAGGAAAAAGCAAGAGGCCAGAACTGAGAATACGACCTCAGGATGTCCAGATGCTATATTTATTTCTCTTGCTTTCTAGACCCCAAATAACATTTGGACCAGATTTTAAATCTGTCACACTGTCAAAACATGCACATTTCCATACAATATCCAAAAAAAATCTCCACAACTCATCCCCAAGGATCTAATGCCATCTAAAGGCAGCTGTGGCAAATTGCAAAAAAAAAAAAAAAAAAAAATTTAAATATTAAAACTTTTCACTCTGGATACAAACATAAACGAGATGTTCTTAGCTTAATATATTCCTGTATTGATTTTATATAATACTTATTAAAGTCAATGAAGCTCTTTCCCCAAAATCCAGCATAAGCAAAATTAAAATCCAAATAACTAATCAAGAGGGAAAAAATGTCTGTGTGTGTTCAGCATCACAATAAATATAAATAAAACTACATAGGGAAAGGTCTTTAAAATTTAATGGTGGATAGCCAAAAGGTGGAAGCAACACAAGTGTCCACTGATAGATGAATGCATAAAGAAAATATGGCATATACCTGCAATGGGATGTTATTCAGTTTTAAAAAGGAAGGAAGGGCTTCCCTGGTGGCTCAGTGGTTGAGAGTCCGCCTGCCGATGCAGGGGACACGGGTTCGTGCCCCGGTCCGGGAAGATCCCACATGCCGCGGAGCGGCTGGGCCCGTGAGCCATGGCCGCTGAGCCTGTGCGTCTGGAGCCTGAGCTCCGCAACGGGAGAGGCCACAACAGTGAGAGCCCGCATACCGAAAAGACAAAAAACCCAAAAAAATAAAAATAAAAAATAAAAAGGAAGGAAATTCTGACACGTGCTACCACATGGATGAACTCTGAGGACATTATACTAAGTGAAATAAGCCAGTCACAAAAGGACAAATATTGTATGATTCTAATACTTATATGATGTACCTAAAGTAGTTAAATTCATAGAAATAGAAAGTAGAATGGTGGTTGCCAGGGGCTGAGGAGAAGGGAAAGAGGGGGTTATTGTTTAATGGGTACAGAGTTTCAGTTGGGGAAGACGAAAGTTTTGGAAATGGATGGTGGTGATGGTTGCACAGCAGTGTGAATATACTGATTGTCACAGCACTGTACACTTTGAAAATGGTTAAAAAGGTCAATTTTATGTTATATAATTTTTACCACAATAGAAAAAAATTCAGTGCTTGGGGGAGAGGGATGAGATGCATTAACACACTGCTGATGGAAGTAAAAAGTGATGTAACATTTCTGGAAAAGAGTAGGACAGTATGTAGCAAGAAATTCTTTTTTTTTTTTTTAATTTTATTTTTGGCTGCGTTGGGTTTTCGTTGCTGAGCACGGGCTTTCTCTAGTTGTGGCAAGCGGGGGCTACTCTTCGTTGCAGTGCGTGGGCTTCTCACTGCGGTGGCTTCTCTTGTTGTAGAGCACGGGCTCTAGGCGCGCGGGCTTCAGTAGTTGCAGCATGCAGGCTCAGTAGTTGTGGCACCTGGGCTTAGTTGATCCACAACATGTGTGATCTTCCCGGATGTTCCTCTACACTGGCAGGTGGATTCTTAACCACTGCATCACCAGGGAAGTCCCTCAAGAAATTCTTAAATGTTGATTTATTAGTTCGATATCTGGGACTTTATCCAAAATGTGTAAAACAGAGATACATTCAAAGAATTATGTACAGGGATGATCATCAAAGCCTTATTTATAATAGAGAAAAGTAGAAAACAGCTTATAAGTCCTATAACAGAGGAATAGATAAATAAATTATGGAAGACCCATATAGATTGGAGTGCTACAATTATAACCACATTTATGAAGAATACTTAATAACATTAAGTGAATTAAATAAAAATAAAAAGGGAATTCTTGTTTGATTTATTTTTGTTTATATATTTTATAAATATTCTATTATGATCATTTCTCACTGTTAACTGGGAAAAAAAACATGTGTGTAAACAATTTGTGAAGATGAAAAAGCTGAATTAATTCTCTATTTGAAATACATTATGAGGTTATTTTACCTAAGCCAAGCCTCAGAATAACTCATGTCACATTACACTAATGACCAAAACTATATTCTGTTTTAACTTGATGAGAAATCTGTTGAGAATGTTTAAGAATTTTTAAAGCTTTTGTGGAGGCATAATTAGCCCTTTATTTCACAGAAAAAAATTATTTGGACATTCAAATTTATTAAACATTCACATCATATCTACCACTATGAGAACAGTGATAGGCCCTTAATAGATTAAATAAATTGTATCTAAAATGACCATCTCTCTTCAGCCACCATTAGATTTTGCTTGAACTTCAATGACATGATGCAACTTTTCGATTAACAGAATGCTTGTTCTGTTACCAATAAAAATAAACATTTAGCTCTAGGCCAAAAATAATGTTTTAAAATATTGACTGCTTTATTCAATTCAATGAGTATTTACTAAGTACTGTCTAGGTATTAGATACAGCAGAGAACGAAGCAGAACAAAAATCCCTGCCCTCAGAGAATTTACAATCTAGTGAGGAAGGGAGCAAACCAACAAAGTAAGAAAAAGAGTGTACAAGTGCTATGGAGAAAAATAAACAGAAAAAGAATAGAGTGTGGGAGGAAAATCAGTAGGGCAATGAGGGAAGGTGACCTCTGAGGAGATGGGAAGGAATAGAGGGGGTAAGGCACGCCTTTGGATATTTGGGTAAAAGGTGAAGGGCATTCCAGATATATGCAGAGGCCCTGAGGCAAGAGAGTGCCCCACCTTTACGAAAGAATAGCAAGGAGGCCAGTGTGCCTGGAGCAGAATAAGCAAGAAGGAAAACCAGAGATTCTCAGAGATCAGAGAGGTGGAGAAAGTAGAAGCTCATATAGGGCCCCCTTGTGGCTCATTATAAGGACTTTGACTTATAATGGACAAAAATGCCCATGAATCCTGGAAACATAAATATTTATGTTATTTTACTTCTTACAAATTAAAGATGTCCTTGATAACATTATATATATTAGCCTATGTTTTCAGTCTTTATGAACACCCTGAAATGAGATTAGGAAGTCATTTGGAGGGTCAACTGGATGACATATCTCTGTTCCATGTGTCTCATCCTTCCACAGGTTAGCCCAGAGGGGTTCCTGGGGTGAAGGCAAAGGAACCACACAGCAAGTGGCAGTGTGCATGCACTTTTTCAAGCCTCTGCTTGAAAACATCCCATTGGTCAAATCAAGTCATATGACTGAGGCAGAAAATCCCATCCAGTATGGGAAGGTACCTCCATGCCACTAGGGCACATAGGGAGGAATGAAGAAGTGAGGCCAATAAGGAACATAACCCCTGGTTGGGAGGGAGTGGCTGCAGGTCCCTCTCCTTTCTGAGCCAGATGAGAGCCTAAGGACCGACACTAGAGAATACTGATGCTAGCATCTGAAATCCATTGTTCTTGTGGAAAATGTAGTTCTCAAAGATAGGTAGACTCCTGGGAAGAAAGTCAATATAACTAGGTCCAGCAGCCAGGGAGGGAATGAATAAACAGGATACTAGAATAATTCCTTATTCAAAGAGAACTACTGGAAGAGAATTAAAAGTATAATGGAAACTCTTTAAAAGAGTTTCATGAACAGCACAAATGGACTAGGAATTGAGCATACTAATACAAAGAGAACATGTTTAAAGTTAAGACCCAAATTCCTGGTCTGAAGGTCAAGTAAAAGATATCAAAGCATAGAACAAAAATAAAAGAGATGGAAATCATTAGGGAAATGATGAGATTTGAAAGATAGGTCCAGAAGACCCAACATATGAATAATAGGCATTCCATAGGGGGATAAAAAGAAGTAATAGAATAAATAGAAAAAAGGGAATAATTAAATTTAACGAGGAAAATTTTCTTAAGCCAAAGAAAGACATGCAGACTGAAAGGGCTCACTGAACTCCAGATGGTTTTAATAAGAAGAGATACATTCCTAGGCATATTCTGGTAAACCTGAAACCCCCAAAATTTAAGAAAATCATAAGCGCTTCCAGTCAGAAAAAATATTTTACTTAGAAAGAAGACAAACTGCTATCTGACTTCAAATCTGTAACATCAGAGGCTAGAAATTAGTAGAATACCATCTACACGTTATTATATAAAGAACTGAAACTCTGCAGTACTTTACATAGATCAGGAAAAATTGGCTAACTGGGAAAGAAAGTTATAATCAAAGATTCCGAGAATATATCACTCCTAACAAAACAATATGCAGATCAGAACAGAGGGCCTCAAGATGGTTGTTGAGCAAACGAGGAAAAAGGACCACGCAGGACACACAGATAGTTGCATTCATAAGGGAAGAATCATGGAAGCAGAAGTCTCAGGAGTACAGATCTGTGGACAGCCCATCCATTCTAGGGCAGTGCAGAGACTTCTGGTTGAATCAACCTGTGGGAGAGGGACCCCCATCCTCGGGTTATGAGACTTTCAAGCTGCATTATTAGGGAAGCATCAGCCTTTTACCCAGCCACTGGGCATGATCAGAGCCTGGGACAATACAGCAATATGAAACTTGGTTCTAGCTCTATCCGGCTAGTTCAGCATAGTTCCCTTATCTCCTGACGTGAAATGGGGAGTAAGGTCCAAGCCTTGAAGTTCTATGATGTGGTGAGTTGTTTGCGCAACTCAGCCCCTTAACATTCACAGTTGGGGGAGCAACATTCCACTCCTTGGTGTGATCGGGATGAGGGAGCCTGGGTCCAACACTTGTCAGTAGCCAGGGCCTTTATTCACTAAGCTGTAATCAGTTTCAGTGCAACTTTGCAGAAAGCCAACTCTTTTTCTGGAAGGCCATTCTGCAAGGGAATCTGTCTGGTACAGGTTAATCCTCGCCGCTTTGTGCCTCCCCCAATAATTATGGTCCCCAAGTTTGACCTCTGTGCTTCATTCCGTCAATGCTCTGTTTCAACCATTGGGGTAGAGAGGCTGGTCACTGACTTTGTAGGAGACACTAGAGGTAACTAGAATGACCTAGTGTGAACCCCAGAGTACAGATGAGTGTACTCAAAGTAGAAAGAGGAGGTCATTTGCGAGAACAGCCTGAGAGGTACACAGGGTCCAGTGTGGAATATAAAATAAGGCCAGCATTTGTGGCTGCAGTTCAGGCGTAGAGAAGAAGCTAAACAGGACCTAGGACCTTGCTTTCAAGAGTTCCAGCGAGAGAGCTTCCCATGTGAGCTGCAGAGAGACACAGCCATCCTGCATGGCTGAATTACCAAGTTTTTCCTGCCTTTCATCTATCATTGCTTCCTAGCCCATAACTAGAGTCAGATGCCATCATGCCCAAGGGAGGAAATAGCAAGGTCTGTCTGATCCAGGAGGAGATAGAGCTAATATAAAACAACCCAATAAAGTCTGGACTATTATGGAATAAAGGTTTAGTCCCCCAGTCAGGTAAAGAATCCCAACCAGTCAAGGTGAGGGATGAGAACAAGAGGATCATAAAATGGATGGTGAAGGAAGTAATAAGTATCACCCTTGACCTTGTGATAGTTACAGAAATAGTGATTGCAGCAGCTATGCCTTTTTAAAACACACTCACACACACACACACACACATGCATAAGATATATATATAGATATATATACATAATCTGTATGTATATACATACACCAGATTTTTTCTTTATCTTTCAGATTTTTCCCCTTTCTCTTCCCCACTACATTGAATGAGAGTCTGTAGTGCTTAATTTTGCAATTGAGTTCAAAGGACACCAGGGCCACAAGGAGCCACACCCAGGGAGGATTGCATATCACCTGGAGAACCTTGAGATTGACACAATGGCTGATAAGACTTTGTGTCTTCTGAAGATGTCAGTATCCTTGCTTGCTGGATGGATAGTGGCCTCATGTTAGGCAGAATCAGGAAGTTGCTCTTGAGTTGGTCTAAGGGTAAGAATGGATGCTGAATAGCCAAAAAGCTAAACTCTGGAATCCATTCTCTGCCCTTCCTGTGCTCTCCTCTACATCAGAGGGAATTACATCTCCCAGTCCCTTTTTCCCTAGCTTCCAGGTAGGTTCAGCTGATAAGAGGCCCTGGCAAAAGACTGGGGTAGAGGATGGGAAAAGGCAAATTATTTATAACTCTGTCTCAGGCAGCACCTGCAGGGGTGGTTGCTTCACATTCTTGGTGTCAGTTTCTGCCAGGCAGATCATCCTGTCCCAGCTCAGTGGGAACAGGCCACCCACTTTATCCCATCTTCTAGACTTTAGTAAGTCTGCCTCCTCTGGTTGTATTCCTGATCTCGGCTGGTTGTAGCGTCCTGGGTTGCCTCAGTGTCCTATGCTTGCCTTTTCAGCTTTTCCATCACGTGTCTGTGACCGTATCATTCTCTGAACTAAAATTCCCTCTGTGAAAGACTTTGAGTGGTGTCTGTTTTCTTGCCTGGACTCGGATAGAAACAATATGTATATTTCATTATAAACTACCTCAAGCTCTTTGGGATGTAAATAGGAGTTTTAAAAAACATATTAATATCATCTAAATATTTGAAAATTTATCACAATGATCCCTTTCAAAAGTCACAGTTATTCATTTTATAAAATGTGAAAGAAAAAAAACTTGTCCTTTTGTAAATAACAAAGCTCTTTAATGTAGATGGTGTTATTTTTTACATGAATATTTGAATATTGTTGAGTATTCTTCTTGTAATACGGCAAAGAAATGACCTTTTAGATTTCAGTCTTTTGATTTACGCAACGAATGTAGATAATCTTTTGTTGCAGGAAAGTCTTCAAACCTACCCAAAGAAGTCTATTTCCCAAATTTTACATTTGACCAAGCCCTCAATATATTTTTCCAGGCATTTAATTTTTTCCCTTTAAAATTGTATGTGGGGGCTTCCCTGGTGGCGCAGTGGTTGAGGGCCCGCCTGCCGATGCAGGGGACACGGGTTCGTGCCCCGGTCCGGGAAGATCCCACCTGCCGTGGAGCCTGCGCGTCTGGAGCCTGTGCTCCGCAACGGGAGAGGCCACAACAGTGAGAGGCCCGCGTAACGCAGAAAACAAAAAAAAACAACAGCCTAAAATTGTATGTGAAGTTGAAAATAATCCAGATGGTACTGAGTCGTTTATATATAAGTAACCAGCATTGTTTGGTATAAAACATTTGAAGTCCCATGATACTTTTCAAATATCTTTATCCTTTGAAGACCAAAGTTGAATACTTCCAATGCTAAGTGAAACTTGAACCACACAAGACTCAAGTCCAATGAACCTGAGAAATTTTAAATTTGTACAAACCCAAAGCTAACTGATGTTTTCACATCTGGCTCTTGATACCAAGCCACCAAAGAAGAGTGGTGTTTTCTTAAATGGTTAATTCTACCCTTGTTGAAAGTTCCTATTTAATCACAAATTATATTTAATGACTTATGATTTTGACCAGATGGCTTCAAGATTAAACTACATTGGCTTGCAAGAATGCAGCCAATATATTTGGCCTTTATTCTGGAACAATGTTTTTTTCACTGATCAAATGACACAACCAGTTGCCAAATAATGCCTATACATTTTTTTCCACTTATCCAATTTTAGTGAGTTGATGTACAGCCAAAGGTCTTTGACGAGTTTTAGTATACTGAAAGAAATTAAGACCAACAGCATGACAGAGTGATTAAACGCAAGCTTTTGAGTCAGTAAGACTTGGGTGTGGATTGTAGCTGTGTTACATCAATGTCCTCCTCTGTAACATGAAGATAAGAAGGGTAGCCATCTCATGGAGTTGTGAAAATTAAAAGAGAACACATACGTGAAGGGCTGAGTACCCTGCCTGGCACATAGCATATGTTCAATTAGCTATTACTATTTTAATACAGTTTCCAGAACATACTTTTTCCATGTTAGAAAATCTTTTTATACAAGATGAAAGGCAGAGATGTTAAGACATTAAGACATTTCTGAATGTGGGTAGAACCAATGAAACTTTTGTAGGTCAGTGAACAGTTTTGTTCACCTGTGTATATATATGTATATGTGTATATATGTATATACACGTGTTTGTTTTATTTAAATTTACTTATTTTTCAAATAACACATTTGCATGGTTCAAATTTCAAAAGGTACTAAAAGGTATACAGTGAAAGGGCTCCCTCCCATCCCTGTACCCCCAGTTACCGAGTTCCACTCCTTGTGAGGAAACCAATGTTAGCACTTTCTGGTGAATCCATCCAAAGATATGTTATACATATACAAACAAATAAATATGAATGTTACCCTTCCCTCGCACACAAACAGTAGCGTACTATACACTGTACTTGTTATTTTTCCTTCACAGTATAGCTTGTATATCATTCCATATTAATATGGCTGCATAGTATTCCATACTTTTATTTTAACCAGTGCCCTATTAATAGAAATGACATCTGCTTTCAGGCTTTTGCTATCACAAATAATGTTACTATAAATAACCTCATGTACGCATTATTTATCATATATGTATATGCTATACATATATCTGTAGGATAAATTTCCAGAAGAAGACCTGCTGGGTCAAAGAAGTATGTATAATTGTAATTTTGATGATGATTTGAAAATTGTTCCCATAGACATTACACCACTTTGTAACCAACCAACAATGTATCTGGACATTTAAAAATCTATTTTCATTATAAACCAATGTTGCTTCAATAAAGAAAAACTAAAAAATAAAATTTTAAAACTCCATTTTCAGGGCTAGTAACAGACCAAAGATTCACCTAGCTCAACAGTCCATGAATCTACATATAGTTTGAGTTTGACATTCTTTTTTTTTTTTTTTTTTTTAGTGATAAGCTCCAGGCAGAAGCATATCTCCCGAGAGATTTCTTTTTGTTTCCATGGTGACACTTACATACTTAGAAACCTCAAATTATTGTTCCTAGGTTACAACAGTAAAAACTCTGGATTAAAACATTCTGCCCACTCCATGTTTTAAATAGGAAAGAGATAAGAAAAATCCACATAGGGAAACAGTGGTACACACACTGCTTCATGGGTCTGGTGATTGTTCGATTTCGACATTTTCTTAGTGCCTATTGGGGGTATATTTTTCTGCTCTCTGAGGCTGTCTTCAATGTTCCTCTCCAGCTTTTGAGAAAGACTGATTTGTTTTCTTTATTGGCGGTACATGGAGAGAGGGTAGGGTGGGAGAGGGGAAGTTATAGGTTTGCCCTTAATTTTCAGCCCCTCCGAGCAGAAAAGTTTTCTATTTTCTGGTGTGGCCCTTGATGACTTAAATGCATTTGAATGTCTTTCTTGCTATTAAGAGTTAAGATTGTTGGCTTCCCTGGTGGCGCAGTGGTTGCGCGTCTGCCTGCCGATGCAGGGGAACCGGGTTCGCGCCCCGGTCCGGGAGGATCCCGCACGCCGCGGAGCGGCTGGGCCCGTGAGCCATGGCCGCTGGGCCTGCGCGTCCGGAGC
>NC_041220.1:27293893-27388853 GCF_002837175.3 Physeter macrocephalus | reverse complement strand
GGGAGAGGCCGCAGCAGAGGGAGGCCCGCGTACCGCGAAAAAAAAAAAACAAAAAAAAAACAAAAAAAAAAAGAGTTAAGATTGTAATAAAGAGCGTTTTCCAAGGAGAAGAATGTATCTGCTAGTCTGAATTTCTTTTTCATTTCAACAGCAATCAGAGAAAAAGAATTCAACTGAGCTATTGGAAACGAAAAAAAAAAAACAAAAAAAAAAAAAAAAAAAAAGAGTTAAGATTGTAATAAAGAGCGTTTTCCAAGGAGAAGAATGTATCTGCTAGTCTGAATTTCTTTTTCATTTCAACAGCAATCAGAGAAAAAGAATTCAACTGAGCTATTGGAAAATCTCACAGGACAGAAGTAAACACACGTACAATTCCTTAGTGTTATCAGTCACAGGGAAAATGTCCCTCTAAGATGTCCTTCAGAAACATCAGAGAGGTATGTAAGTGTGTGTTCCTGTCACTTGGGGTCCATATGTGAAAATCTGCCCAGTTGCAGAAAGGTTTTGATTGACTGTACATATTTGCAACACTTAGCAGTCCACCCATGAATGTGTGCCCATCTGTAGATTAACTGTCCTCTGCATGTGGGCCAAATCACAGGAATGTATCTAAAACAAAAGGCTTCTGAGGGTTTAAGCTTTCGCTAGAATCTCCTTTAACAGTGTTGATTCTAAAGTCAGATTCAACGTTAAGTGAGGCCTGGTTTAATTGGTCCAGCTTTATGATGCTTTCCAGAGGGAGACTTTTATCCTTGCTCCTTCTTAATTGGTACAAAATCAGCCTTTGAATTCTGGATGACTTGTAATTTCAGTTAAAAGAGAGAGAAAAATAAAAGCTAAACTTAGTCTATTGTGTGGTAATAACACAAATCAGTTATTTGCCACACTTGAGAACAAAAGCTTGACTGATATAACAAATGTTTTGCTTTTCTTCTATCTGTTTTGACACCATAAATAGAGCTACCAAAACATTTTCCGACTGCAAGTAGTCACTACAGCTCCACCAATCTTTTCAAGCTTCTCTCCAGGAACAGATGTAGAACTGAAATGCAAACTACAGCAAATGAATTGCAATTAACTTTACTTACCTCAACAATAGTCCTTTTTAAAAAACTAGCAATAAAAACTCCAGCAAGTACATTTTTACAGCTAATTGCTCACAGTAGCTTAGGGAAAAAGGGAACTAGTTGGGTCGACTTACCAAAAAAACTCTTTAGAAGTAATTTGACTATGAGTTTAATAAACCCACACCCCAAGATGTGCTAATTATTGAGAAAATGCTGCTCT
This sequence comes from Physeter macrocephalus, assembly GCF_002837175.3. Classification (NCBI taxonomy): domain Eukaryota; kingdom Metazoa; phylum Chordata; class Mammalia; order Artiodactyla; family Physeteridae; genus Physeter; species Physeter macrocephalus. The sequence goes on along the minus strand of NC_041220.1, from coordinate 27,387,566 downwards.
GTGTATCTTAATCAATGTGTAAACTTAATCTGATGTAAAAATTGAAATGGTCTCCTATATATCAAGAACAATTTAAACAAAAATAAGAGAAGGCAATTTGATCAGGGGATATTAAGGCTAGGGCAACTACAGGCCTATTTGTTTGTATCTGTTTTATAATTTTCTCAGAAGAATAAAACTAGCTTTAAATGGCCACTAGTTTTATTTCAAGACTGTGGTCAAGGTTTCTCTTTACTGCAAAATAGAATAACATCCAAGGTAAATCAGGCTGATGAGACCACATTCCTAATACTGCCCCATCCCATTGTGTGTACACCATTAAACTGGCAGGTAAATCTTGAGTAGTTCAGAACCTTTAAAGGAAAAAAAGAGTTGTCTTTATGATGTCCAACGTTTAGTAATGACTATTTGGTACCCTGAGAATCCACCGAAACCATTATTCTTCCTAAACCATTTCCTATAGCTAAAGGTAAAAGTATATGCAATATACATTTAGAGGTCTTTCTTTTAAAATATAGAGAATATACATTACAGGTGAAGCAACACAGCATAGTGGATGAAACTTGGAGTCAGTTAAGACTTGGTGAACCTTAACTCTGTCAAGTTAATTTACCTGCAGTATTCTCAGAGTTAAAATGGAAATAATAACACTTCCTAGTGTTTCAACTAAATAAGATCATCTAACAAAACATAGTTTCCTAAATATAACAGAGCCTTAAGAGAATCTAACATAATGCACGTGTCTTACTCTGTCTGACTTTATTTCACTAAGCATGATACCCTCCAGGTCCATCCATGTTCTTGCACGTGGCAAAACTTCATTTGATAACAAATATTGTATGTTATCACATATATGTGGAATCTAAAAAATAAAGCAAATTAGTGAATATAACAAAAAAGAAACAAACTCACAGATATAGAGAAAAAACTAGTGGTTACCAGTGGGGAGAGAGGGGGGGAGGACCAAGATAGGGGTAGGGGATTAAGAGGTACAAACTACTAGGTATAAGATAAATAAGTTAAAAGGATATATTATACAGCACAGGGAATATAGCCAATATTTTATAATCACTGTAAATGAAGTATAATCTATAAAAATATTGAATCACTATGTTGTACACCTGAAACTAATATAATATTATAAATCAACTATATCTCAATAATATATATCTATAAATAAAACATGTAAATTTTTAAAATAAATAGAGACTATTGTTATCACAGTATGCTATTTGAATATTTCCTATGCACTGTTTACCATAATATATATAGTTAAACAAGACCCCAAAAGGGAAACAGATAACCACATTTATAGCCCCAGGGAATTCCCATCCATCAGGTAATCAGCAAACCATGTGCACGGCACTGTAAAAGGTGTGAAGATTACCATCTAACTGGTAAGAACAAAATGTATATACACAAATATGGCCTTATGTACTATTAGCTACATGTTAAGTTGTACCATATGGGCAGTTGGGGAAAAAGCACAGTATAAAGTAGTTAGCACAGTAAATGGTACAGATAAAGTACGCTGAAGGAATTAAAGAATGGAAGTAAGAATGTAGTCAGGGGTCTTCAGGAAAGATAACACTTTAGAATTCTTAATTAAAAGTGATGGAAACCTAACTTTAAGTAGTTTAGTGAAAAAATGAACTGGTTGGTTCAACTAACTAAATTGTGGGAAGGGCATGGGCACACTTGTGCCTCTGATAATACAAAACCCAAGCCCTGTAGCTCCAACAATTTTTTTTTCTCTTTCCTCCCTATTGTTGTTTTTTTTTTTCTGTATATCAACTTCATTTTCTTAGGTTGACTTTTTTCCACAAAGCTGGACCCATAGTTACCACTAGCTCCCAGTTTACATCTTCCTACCTTGGCCAGAGAGGAAATGACTTCTTTAACTTCCAATCCAGAAAAATCCTAAGCAAAGTCTCTGACTCATGTCCTGTGCCCAATCCTATAACAGGGTGGATACTTGCAGCCTCCAATAGAATCACACATTTAGAAGAGTCAGTGGGAATGGAAGGGAGCAGACCCATCAAAGAAATGACTGCATTTTCCAAAATGAGAGGGCAGCAGTGCAGGACAGACAGGACAACAGATGTGCAACACTAAACCTGAGGTTTAAAAGCTAGCTAACGTGGACTCTAGAAAAATGGCATAGATGATCTTATTTGCAAAGCAGAAATAGAGACTCAGACGTAGAGGAAAAACGTATGGATACCAAGGGGGAAAGAGGGGAGGGTGGGATGAACTGGGAGATTGGGATTGACATATATACACTACTGTGTATAAAACACATAACTAATGAGAACCTGCTGTACAGCACAGGGAACTCTACTTGGTGCTCTCTGGTGACCTAAATGGGAAGAAAATTTTAAAAGACAGGATATATGTATTCCGTACGGCTGATTCACTTTGCTGTACAGCAGAAACGGACACAGCAGTGTAAAGCAACTATCCTCCAATAAAAAAATAAAACAACAGTAAAATGTGATGGCTTTTCAGAGATACTAGAAACTAATTTTATAATTGAATTAACAGCTACCATTTAATGAGCATTTAAGCACTAATTTAAATATGTATATAAAAGAATCTTAAACGGAATATTAAAAAAAAAAGCTAGCTAAGTCTATAATTGTCTAATCAAAGCAGGAATGGGATAGGACAAGGGCTAAAAATCTACACTAATATGAATCAAGCCTTTTAAAAACTTCACTTCCCCCTCTAATATATATTTATGCTGTGATTGCTGAGTTTCACTAGTCATAGAAGATGCTTGATATTTGCTTAGTTTTTTTTAAACTTATTTATTTAATTTATTTATTTTTGGCTGCGTTGGGTCTTCATTGGTGCTTTCTCTAGTTGCGGCGAGCAGGGGCTACTCTGTTGCGGTGCGTGGGCTTCTCACTGTGGTGGCTTCTCTTGTTGCAGAGCACAGGCTCTAGGCACGTGGGCTTCAGAAGTTGCGGCATGTGGGCTCAGTAGTTGTGGCACACGGGCTTAGTTGCCCCACAACATGTGGGATCTTCCCAGACCAGGGCTTGAACCCGTGTCCTCTGCATTGGCAGGCAGATTCTTAACCACTGCGCTACCAGGGAAGCCCATTTGCTTAGTTTTGTATTGGTAGCAGATGGAATGAGGCAAAGCATAGCAAAGGAGTATGCATCATCAGAGTCCAATCAGGAGAGAGAAACCACATAGTAATCTGAACAGGGAAAGCTCAACATAAAGAACTATTAAATATAACGGGATTGGAGTAAAAAGAGATTGACTGGTAAGAAGTAAAGAGAACTGTAAAGGATATGCAAATAGCAGATTTAGGGAGTGGTCACTCCCCACAAGGCTGAGCTACAGCACCAAGGAAGCGACCCCTTTGTGCAGACATCCAGAGCTCACTGGAAGTAGCATGGCCTTCGCTCCCCAGATGGCAAAGTTTCCGGTGGTGCCATACTGGTGAAACTTGCTGGAAACCTACCCCCAGAATTGCTGGGAGAACTTGTCCATGGGGAAACACCTTGGCTCCAGCACTCTGCTGTGAAGTCACCCAAGAGGTGTCATGAGAAGCTGCTCATAGGGAGGTGAGCCATATGCTAAGGGTCCTGGGTGCTGCTAACCCTGCAAGAGCCTGAGGAGAAGACTGGACTTCAACCAGCAAGAGAAACTCCTTTCTCCTCCAGCGTTCTCCCAACCCCCTCTACTGACAAAGCTTAGCATCATGCCAACCGACAAAGGAGGAAGTCCAGCTTCATTATCATAGAGCAGGCAATGAAAGGTGAACTTGGAACTGAGAGACAATGAATCAGTAACTGGCACAGAGTATTTATGAGATTTTCCTGAATACCCATCTTGAAGAAATACCATCAACCTTATTCTGCTGTACTCAGATACACCTTAGCCAGCGAAGGAGGAGGGCATATAGTGTCTCCAGAAGCTCTGCAAATTCTCCAGATGAAAGGAGACTACTTAACAATGTAACAATGTAACAATCAGAGAAGAGATTTTTGGTTCAGAATAGCTGACTGATGATGGGAATTTGGTAGTCTCTTACTTTGATCTGGGGAATGGCACGGAAATATATTACTAAGTGACCTTTAGCTCTACAGATGCAATGGAAATTACGTACAGCTAAAGTTAATTTTACTTTTATAAAAATATGTGACATACGCTAAGAAAAAGAAACTCAAATATTTATTTTATATGGGAATTCATTCACTGGTAGAAGAGGCTATACAGGTGGTGTTTAGGCATGTTGAAAAACAAATATGGCATGTTCATACTGAGAGACTTCAAAATTTAATTAGGAAGATGATATGTGTTGAACTAACTAAGGAGCAAAACTTACCAGTTTTTCTTTTCTTTTTCGGTTCAGCCTTTCCAATATCTTTGTAAAGGAAGTGTTGGAGGCCCTTACATGTTACAGCTAGCAGAGCTTAGTATTGTATCAGTCAGGAAAAGAAAGATAAAAGAAAAAAGAAAAACACTAGGTATTTTAACAGGGGAGATACTCAGAGCTGACAGCAGAAGCAACAGCTGCCTCTAGATCTGGGGAGACGGAAGGAAGGCTATTGAGATTATCATTCAGCTCCTGGGAGGAAGGGCCCTTCTAGAACTGGGTATCCATCCGCATCTGAGAAGTGAACGCTGCCTGGCTACCTGGAGGCGGGGGCCAGGGGGAGGGAGGGAGAAGCTGGGGGTGCTGAAAGAAGCTGGGTCAACACAGGCAGGAACAGGAAAAAAAACCAGGAAAGAAGTCCCTCTCTCTTCCTCTGAACTTCTAGTCTCCCTCTAGTGCCTCCTCTTGGCAGAATTTAACAGCCAGCCAGCAAAGGAGTCTGGGAAATGTAATTCACAAAGTTCCAGTCCTGGCGTCAATACAGAAGCTATAAAAGGGTCAGTTTGGGATTGAGGGCCTACAGCTACATAATCAGTCCCGTGAGCTAGCTAAAGGGCATCATTTAAGAATTTTTTTCTTCATTTTTGTTTTGTCTTTTCATATTTTAGGGAGGGAAAGAGTGGCCATCACTACATGTCACAGTGGAGCGGGGAATGTGGCTTTTTCTTAGTTCAGCACCCTCATTACTCTGGTAGGTGTCCGAAGGCCCTGCTGGGACCTTAACAAAACTTAAGCCATTGAGTGAAACCTCTGTACTCAGCTGGTAGTCAGCTGTCAAGCTGGGGGTCTGCCAGCATGCCTGCCAAGGGAGTTGGTGTGTGTAGGGGCCTGGAGTTAACCTTTGTGAAGGCTGGGGGAGCTGGCCAGCCAGTAAGGCCTCCCAATAATCCTTAGTCCATTCATCTGGCATTTTGGGGGCATGAGGCTCCTACTTTCTCTGACATTTTTTCCTACGTTTATATCCTAAGAATCAGCCCATATTTCACCTCTCTCCACATGCTTTCAGCCCTATACATATATTTTCTTTTTATATAGTGGCACACAAATCAAATGTCCTGTTCTTAAATTTCCTTCACAACAGACCTTGATAGCCTGTTAAAACCCATGCTTAGCTCAATAGTCTATGGGCTAGTGATGAGTCTTTACACAGATGAGGGAAACGCTTTATTTGTTCTCAGGAGTGGCAGTGGAATTGCCTTCTTCCCTAGAATGCGTTTATTGCAAAGAAAGAAAACATATTAAAACAAGTAGAAAGTTCCTACCCTGTTACATTTTTCTCATTCTACTGGCATTAAGTTTTAATTTTTCTTGCCACTCTATTTCCCTCTTTTACATCTTAGATTAACTATGGATAAGATTTTCGTAAAAACAGATAATGAAAAGACTGAAAGTGTTATTAGTAAAGTTACAGATGTTTTTCCTAGAAGAATAATAACCGATATGCTTATTATATTATGAAACTAATCAGACTAAATATTTTAACTGTTTTTGCTAATTGAGGAAAAGGAAAACAACACTAACTGAATTGATTGAAAACATAGTAGATTTTGGCACAAGAAAATGTACTCACTTTATAAAACTGAACCTTGTAGTAGACTTGAAGGCAAATAGTAAAATGCATTCATTTTTGGCTTTTTAAGTTTATTTCAAATACTTGCACTCCATTTTATTTATTTTTTATAACAGCTCCACTGAAGTGTAATTCACATGCCATAAAATTCACTCTTTTAAAGTGCACAATTTCATGGTTTTTGGTACAGTCAGAGAGTTGTGCAACCATTACCACGATCTAATTTTAGAACATCTCCATCCCCCCTCTAAAACTGTATGTATTATCAGTTACTCCCCATTTTTTCCACCCCGCAGGCTGGGTCAACCATAAATCTGCTTTCTGTCTCTATGAATATGCTTATACTGGACATTTCGTATAAATGGAATTATACATGTGCACTTTTGTGACAGGCTTTCTTCATTTAGCATAATGTTTTCAAGGTTCATTCATTTTGTAGTGTATATCAGTACTTCTTTCATTTTTATTTCTGAATGCTATTCCATTAAAGGGCTATACCATATTTTATTTACCCGTCCATCATTTGATGAGCACTTGGGTTGTTTCTACTTTTTGGCTATTATGAGTAATGTTGCTGTGAACGTTAGAATACAAGTTTTTGTGTGGACATGTGTTTTTGTGGGTTTTTTTAACATCTTTATTGGAGTATAATTGCTTTACAGTGTTGTGTTAGTTTCTGCTGTATAACAGTGAGTCAGCTATATGCATATGTATATCCCCATATCCCCTCCCTCTTGTGTCTCCCTCCCACCCTCCCTATCCCACCCCTCTAGGTGGTCACAAAGCACCTAGCTGATCTCCCTGTGCTATGCAGCTGCTTCCCACTAGCTATCCACCCTCCGTTTGGTAGTGTATATATGTCCATGCCACTCTCTCACTTTGTCCCAGCTTACCCTTCCCCCTCCCCGTTTTAATTTTTTTGAACATGTACCTTAGAGTAGAATTGCTAGATCATATGGTAACTCTATGTTTAACATTTTGAGAAACTGGCAAACTGTTTTTCCTAAGTGGCTGCACCATTTTACAATCCCTTCAGCAATGTGTGAGGGTCCCAATTTCTTCACATCCTCACCAAAATTTGTTGCCTGTCTTTTATGATTGTAACCATCCTAGTGGGTGTGCAGGGGTATCTCATTGTGCTTTTGATTTATATAACCATAATTAATAAAGAGCATTTTTTTCATGTGCTTATTGGTCATTTGCATATTTTTTGGAGAAACAAATAGGGATTATGTTCAATCTGTAGATTTGTGTAGAATTGCCGTCTTAACATAATTAAGTCTTCTGATCCATGAATATGTAATGTCTGTCCATGTATTTATGTCTTCTTTAATGTCTTTCAACAAGCAATGAAGTTTTGCCCAAGTTCTTGAACTTCTTTTGTTAATTTATTACTGAGATTTTACTCTTTGTGATGCCATTGTATATAGAGTTGTTTTCTTAATGTCATTTTTAGATTGTCCATTGCTATGGTGTAGAAACAATTTTTTTATTGATCTTGTATCCCACAACCTTGCTGAACTTGCTCATTAATTCTTAAAGTTTTCTGGAGGATTCCATTTTATTTTTTCAGTGAAAATGTATCTTTGGTATGTGTTTCATATATGTACTTCCTTTACTTTTAGAAAAACTTTTCATGTATAATTCTATTGTCAGCTTTTGTTTAAACTCTTGCTCCTCTGATAGTACCCCTCTATTTTTGTAACTTGTAAATTTAGCCACTGCAAAGATTTGCTGAACAAACCTTCAAATAAAAGTATCTTCACACAAGCAGATTAACAAACCTAGATCAGCATATAAAAGTAATGAGACAGTTTCTCAAAATTAGAATGTTTATGAAGAATGATCTTTGTATATATCAGTTTGTGGTTGTCCATTGCCACATGGTGTGAAGAAGGCACAGGGCATTTTCTAGGGGTTAGATTGACTATCTCAACAAGACATGAGAGATAAAGATACAAAGATGACTGGGATCAGAGAATCTCCAGTAGGAGTCAAGATAGTGCTGCAGACGGCATCAAAATCAGGGCAATCTAGACTTATTTTGTGATCCTAACTGAAAAAAAATCTATGAAAACACTCATTATGTTGTTTTTTTTCATTATGTTGTTTTGCATTTGTTTTTAAATTATTACTTCAGACTTCTGTTATTCCACTCAAGGTGGAATAACAGGGAGTTTATTTACTGTCCCTCCTGAAATAACCAAACATGCAGGCAAAATATATGAAACAATGGTTTTCAAGACAATGGATGTTAGAAAACAAAGGACAGTGATCACTGAAAGATGGGAAACAGATGTTGTTGAGTCTATTACCACAGCTTAATGTCTGGAGAGAGATTTTAGGCCATGGTACAGAGAGAGAGAACCCAGGCAAAGTCTTACAAAGGGCAAGGTATGGGGAGAGGGGCATGGAGCTTCCACCCCTTCTGAGCGCTCTACTCTCCCCGAATCTCCCTGTGTTAACCAATCCAGAAGCTCTCCAAATCTTGTCCTTGTGGGATTTTATGGAGGCTTCGTTACATAGGCACCATTGATTAAATCACTGGCCATCCATGATTGAGCTCAACCTTCAGTCCCTCTCTCCTCTCAGGAAGCTGGGGTAGGAATAAAAGTTCCAACCCTTTATTCATAATTGGTTCCCCAGTCAACCAGCCCATCCTTAGGTTACCGAGGGGTTTTCCAAAAAAGCCGCCTATGAACAAAGGGGCCTTTATCACTCTCTTCATTTAGGAAATTCCAAGAGTTTAGGAGCTCTGTGCCAGGAACTGAGAGGAACAAAGACTATATATATCTATATATGTATATTTCTTATTATAAATCCCAATATCACAGGCAGTTTCTTATGAGGTTATACACACGCCTATCAAATGACCCAGCCATTAGGTAATTTGCCCAAGAAAAATAAAGAGTTCACAGCAGCTTTATTTTTAATAGCTTCAACTTGGAAATAACCCAAATGTCCATCAACAGGTGAATGGATAAACAATGTGTGTGTCCAGACAATGAAATGCCACTCAGGAATGAAAAGAAATGAACTATTGATACATGAATGGATCAATCTAAGATAAATATGCTGAGTGAACAAAGTAAAAAAAAAAATTCATATAGAAAGAGTTCCATTCATATAAAACACTAGAAAATGCAAACTAATCTCCAGTTTCTGTTATGAACTGAATTGGATCCCCCCGAAATTATCTGTTAAAGTCCTAACCTTCAGTACCTCAGAATGTAACTGTGTTTGAAAATAGTATTTTAAGGGGGTAATTAATTTAAAATGAGGTCATGAGGGTGAGCTCTAATCCAATCTAACTGGTGTCCTTTTAAGAAGACATTTCTACTCGGATACAGAGAGAAAACCATGTGAAGTCATATGGAAAAGATGTCCATCTACAAGCTGAGGAGAGATTACTCAAAGAAATCAATTTCGAGGACACCTTGATCTTGAACACAATTTTGAGGACACCTTGATCTTGAACTTCTGCCCTTCAGAATTGTGATAAAATGAATTTCTGTTGTTTAAGCCACCCAGTCTGTGGTATTTTATTATAGCAGCCCTAGCAAACTAATACAGTGACAGAAAACAGCAGTAGTTACATGAAGAATTGAGGGTTGGGGAGGGATGGGGTAAAGAGATTATATAATAAAAGGGAATAGGAAACAGTGGGGTAATGGATATGTTCATTATCTTGATTGTGGTGATGGTTTCATAGATATAGACATACGTCAAGACTTATCGAATTGTACACTTTAAATATGTACATTTTATTGTGTGTCATTTACATTCTCAATAAAGCTATTAAAATTATTTCACTTAATTTTTACAGTGCTCTTCCATATCTATGTTAGTTTTACATTCCAGATCTATGGAACAGTAGTATGTTCCACGTCTGTGTTAGTTTTAATTATGATGGTACTCTTTTGTATTTTAATTAACAATGCCTTATTATATGTTCTTACTTTAATTTTAAAGTATTGGTATTTTATAGTGCAGTCATCTTAAGCAATATAATTTTGTCTTTATATGTCTGTCTAATGGCATTACAGGCATACCTCATTTTATTGTGCTTTCCTTTATTGCGCTTTACAGATATTGTGTTTTTCACAAATCAAAAATTTGTGGCAGGGCTTCCCTGGTGGTGCAGTGGTTAAGAATCCGCCTGCCAGTGCAGGGGACACGGGTTCGAGCCCTGGTCCAGGATGATCCCACATGCCGCAGGGCAACTAAGTCTGTGCACCACAACTACTGAGCCCACGCGCCTAGAGCCCGTGCTCCACAACAGGAGAAGCCACCGCAATGAGAAGCCCACGTACCGCAACAAAGAATAGCCCCCGCTCTCCGCAACTGGAGAAAGCCACGTACAGCAGCAAAGAACCAAAGTAGCCAAAAATAAATACATAAATTTATATTAAAAAAAAAATTTGTGGCAACCCAACGTTGAGCAAGTTTTTTGGCGTCATTTTTCCAACAATATTTGCTCACTTCATGTCTCTGTGACACATTTTCATAATTCTCACAATATTTCAAATATTTTTGAGGTATGACCCTCCAGCAAAAAGATTACAACTGACTGAAGGCTCAGATGATGGTTAGCAGTTTTTAGCAATAAAGTATTTTTAAAATAAGGTACGTACATTTTTTTAAGACATAATGCTATTGCACACTTGATAAACTACTGTGTAGTATAAACATAACTTTTATATGCAGTAGGAAACCAAAAAATTCATGTGACTTGCTTTATGGCGATGGTCTGGAACTGAACCCACAATATCTCCGAGGTATGCTTATATATATAAAACCATGAGTACAACATAAAGATTGCAATTTTTAAGAATTTTTTGTGATGATCTAGAACAGGGATTATGGACTTGGAATACAGGTCAACTGTCTATTTCCTCCTCTCACATTAATTTAAAAATCCATAATTTCCTTTTCTTGGGTGGTATGCACTGCCCCTCTGCTGCCATCCGAATTTTCAGATGTTCCCAGGTATGCTGGCTGATCTTCAGAATCCCCTGGGGAGACTCATAAAACACAGATTCCTCTGCCCTATCCCTTGTTATTCTGATTCAGGAAAACTGGAGTGGGATTCAGAAAACTAACCTTTTTTATTATAGAATATTTCAAACATGTGCAAAGTGGAAGGAATAGTATAATGAGCACCCATATATACCTCACCCAATGTCAACAGTAATTATCTCATGGCCCAATCTTTGATTCATCTATCCCCATCCTTCCCTTCAATACCAGTGATCTGTAGTTTTCAGAAGTTATCTGGGTGATTGTGATCAACGTACACACAGACACTCACACACATCATTAAAAGGATCAGTAGTATTCTAATTGTGCTTTTTTTTTGGCTGTGTTGGGTCTTCGTTGCTGCCCGCGGGCTTTCTCTAGTTGCGGTGAGCAGGGGCTACTCTTCGTTGTGGCGCGCGGGCTTCTCATTTCAGTGGCTTCTCTTGTGGCGGAGCATGGGCTCTAGGCGCACAGGCTTCCGCGGTTGTGGCACGTGGGCTCAGTAGTTGTGGTGCACAGGCTCGGTAGTTGTGGCTCGTGGGCTCTAGAGCACAGGCTCAGTAGTTGTGACGCACAGGCTTAGCTGCTCCACGGCATGTGGGATCTTCCCGGACCAGGGATTGAACCCGTGTCCCCCGCATTGGCAGATGGATTCTTAACCACTGCGCCACCAGGGAAGTCCCCTGTTTGTGCATATTAAAATGTAGCTAATCAATTTGCTAGTGTTGAACATTTACATTATCTTCAATTCTTTGTTTATAAAAAAAATATGATGTATAACCTCACACACAGTCTTGGCCAAATACTTATGCCACAACTACAGGTTCCATAATTATACATCTTCCTTCTAAATATTTTTCTCATTGAGAGATTTATTGGAAATACATGAAAATATTAAATGAATATTTATTGAATTGCTAATCTGAATACACAAAAGCAAATACATTCTTAGTCACTTGGGAAATACAAGATAACCTTAAGTTCTATAAACCTACAAAGAGTTTACAATCCCACACTGGGGAGCTAAAGTCAATTCCTTGTAAGGCAACTTTGTGAGTTTTCTCAGGATGGGAATCGAGAGATGGTAGTGGAAAGAGGGGTAAAAGGCTGGAAATATGTGGGGTTTATTTGCAGAGATGGTAGACTCTGACTAGCTGTTTGTATAAGAGCCTTCGTCTACTGTGAGATTTTTAGTCTTTCAAGTTTCGGCATGGCAATGTGCTGACCTCACAAGGAAGTGACAGCTGCTAAGAGAAACTAAACCATAGTTTGATTCCACTTACTTAGTTCATCCCCTGAAGCCCAGGAGAGTCTCAAAATGAGGAGGTAGCCAACAGTGCCAACGTAGCAGCTGAAGGAGGATGCAGATTGGTGATGAAGAAAGTCAGTGGTTGAAATAACATCAGAAAACCTTTATGGAAGTCCTTCAACATTTGGGATTCCCAAATTTTCAGGAAAAAAAAAATTTTCTGAACTTTCCAGAAAAAAAAAAAAATGTTCTGTGCAACTAAGGAAGTAACTCTTGTACATAAATTCTATTTGGCCCCAAATACCACTACCTATTTAATATTGAAAGAAAAATATGCTAGAATACATAGACTAAGTAATTGTAACAAGAACAACAACAAAAAATGGTTGGTTAAATAAGTTTATTTTTCTCTCACAAAATAGTCCAAGCCTTCATTGCCTTGAAGCGTTCAGGGGCCCTGTTTCCTTCCTCTCCTTGCTCTGTTCTCTTAGGGTGTTGTCTTTGTAATCAATGCTGGCTTTGTTTCAACCATGTTTTCTCCTTCGTCTTTAAGGAGATGACCTGGAAGTTAAACTCATCAATTTTTAAAAAAATTTTTATTTTAAAAAATTAATTAATTAATTAATTTTTGGCTGCTTTGGGTCTTCGTTGCTGTGCGCGGGCTTTCTCTAGTTGCCGCGAGCGGGGGCTATTATTCATTGCTGCGGTGCACGGGCTTCTTATTGCGGCGGCTTCTCTTGTTGTGGAGCATGCGCTCTAGTCTAGGCACGCGGGCTTCAGTAGTTGTGGCATGCGGGCTCAGAAGTTGTGGCTCGCGGGCTCTAGAGCGCAGGCTCAGTAGTTGTGGCGCACGGGCTTAGTTGCTCCACGGCACATAGGATCTTCCCAGACCAGGGATCAAACCTGTGTCCCCTGCATTGGCAGGCAGATTCTTAATCATTGCACCACCAGGGAAGTCCCAAACGCATCAATTCTGCTAACATCTCATTGGCCTACAATAGTCACATGGTCACATTTAGTTCCAAGGTAGGCTGGGAAATGTGTGCATGGCCATCCAGCTAATATATAAATAAAATGCAAAGTGGAGGACAGTTAGCAGTCTCTAGCACACAGGATCTGAAAGAAATAGGTCTTCATAAAATAGGTTTCTTGTAGGATTTAATTACTTTAATTTTTATAGAAAACAAACCAAAATGCTATGGGACAATGAAGCCCAGACATTTTAGGTTTTTCTATTTTTGTAAAGGATTTTAAAAATTTAAAAAAAATTCCACTTACTGGCAACTTAGAGAAATAGTAAAACCACTAAGGATATTAAATTAGTGGTTATTTTAATGAATTATTGACATACGTTCTATGTCTACCTAGTAAAGAGAAACAATGGAGTGTTATATCTGTATTACTTACTAATTGCTGTATAACCAATTATTCCAAAATTTAGGAGCTTCACACAACTAACATTTATTATCTCACATAGTTTCTGAGGTCAAGAATCTCAGAATCTTAGAATTAAGAATCTCAGACCTGGGGAATTCCCTGGTGGTCCAGTGGTTAGGACTCCATGCTTTCACTGGCGGGGCCTGGGTTCAATCCCCGGTCAGGGAAAAAAAAAAAAAAAGAATCTCAGACTTTGGCTGGATGGTTCCAGCTCAGGGTGTCTCATGAGGTTGCAGTCGTCTGAAAGCTTGACTGGGTTGGAGGGCTCACTTCAAAGGTGACTCACATGGCAGTTGGCTGAGGCTCCAGTTCCCCACCAAGAGAACTTCTCTGTAAGTTTGTCCAGGACCCATAGCAACCAGCTTCCACCAGAGTCCTTCAAACCCCGGGTCAGGGAAAAAAAAAAAAAAGAATCTCAGACTTTGGCTGGATGGTTCCAGCTCAGGGTGTCTCATGAGGTTGCAGTCGTCTGAAAGCTTGACTGGGTTGGAGGGCTCACTTCAAAGGTGACTCACATGGCAGTTGGCTGAGGCTCCAGTTCCCCACCAAGAGAACTTCTCTGTAAGTTTGTCCAGGACCCATAGCAACCAGCTTCCACCAGAGTCCCCCACAAGACAGGGAGTGTAAGAGAACACCAAAATGCCAAAAGGGTCTCTTATTACCTAATTTCAGCCATGATGTACCATCACTTTTGCTCTATTCTATTGATCAAGCAGACCAATCTTGCTATAAGGTGGAGGCAATTATACAGGAGTGCGAATACCAGGAGGCAGGAATCACTGGGGGCCACCTTTGAGGCTGGCAACCATAACACCTAACCTGTTATTGGAAAAAAAACTGCAGAAAATCTACCATTTTTTAGAACAAAAAAAATCCACCGGATACAATTATCTCCAAAGTGTGTCAGAGCAAACAAACGGACTTGAGGTATTTAACTGTGTACAAGAAAAAAAGTCGACACATTTGCATAAGATGACTTTAATTCCATTAGGTTCTAAGGAGCATTGAATCCTTCAGGTTATATTTGATTAAAATGTCTGTTCTTCACTTTTGCTAATCAGAAATGGTTTCCTCAGAGCGAACATTGTCAATCAGATGTGGTTTCTTGAAAAGTTTCAGAGGTTAATGTCACCGAGTGAATTTGAAAGCAAGTGAATTTCCCTAAGTATTGGTCCAGTTTAAAGTCATAGGATCCTTTAACATTGCATAAACAGTGAGCTATATTTGGGGATTTGACATACAGAGGGTCTGTCTTGGATCAGCTCTCAAAATACCTAAAGGATTTCCTTAAACAGGCCCAGGGTCAGATACAACAGGTGTTTGACTTCTAATTTTGGAACCCAAAGCAGCCAGTTTAGAGTGAGGTTGTTCTGCACTCATTCAGTAAGAGTGAGGATAATAAGTAATTTTGCCAAGACCTCATGTGTGGAAAAGACTGGCAACGTGTTATTGTTCTAATACTTCTGATAACAAAGCACATTTTTACAAGATAACAAAGAATTGCGATGAATTCTGATAAAGGCCTCTGTTTTCTTAGTATTTAATAATTCATTTTTAAAAATATCAAAGGTCAACTTTAGTGCCAGCCAGAATACTTCTTTTTTTTTTTTAAATTTTATTTATTTATTTATTTATTTATGGCTGCCTTGGGTCTTCGTTGCTGCCCACGGGCTTTCTCTAGGGCTTTCTCTAGTTATGGGGAGCGGGGGCTACTCTCCGTTGCCGTGCTTGGACCTCTCATTGCAGTGGCTTCTCTTGTTGCGGAGCACGGGCTCTAGGTGCGCAGGCTACAGTAGCTGTGGCACGTGGGCTCCGTAGTTGTGGCATGCAGGCTCAGTAGTTGTAGTGCATGGGCTTAGTTGCTCCGTAGCATGTGGGATCTTCCCGGACCAGGGCTCAAACCCGTGTCCCCTGCATTGTCAGGCGGACTCTCAACCACTGTGCCACCAGGGAAGCCCCAGCCAGAATACTTAAATGATCGTATCCATTTGATTATACTATTATCAGTGAATTACATTTTTGCAATGGAAAATAGAGACATTGTAGTGTTAATGATGTATTTGGTTTCCTTTTCAAAGTATTTCAAAGGAATTTGGGGGCTTTAGAAAATGGTGATGTTACGTACGTTATTAAAAATATATGTATGTAAGCACATTTAAATAAGATTAAAATATGGATAAGGCTTAAAATGGAAAATATGCTTGAAACACTGTTAGCCACTCAAAATGAAATTATTGTGCATATAAAAAATGAGCAAAGCTTTTGAATGACTTCTAAAAAATTCAGAGCAAATGTAATCATGAACATTTCGATTACAAAGTAAGGTTTGATAAATTTTCAAACGTGAAGCCCCTGGAAATATGTTTCTAATATATCCTCAAGATAATTAGCAGTGCAATCTTAGCATGCTAGACACAGTAGATGTCCCATAAATACATATTGAATATGAGATAAGCTTCAGAATTCTTATTGAAGGAATAGTAACATAAATATTAGGAAAGGCATAGTTTTCTTTTGGCATATCAGAAAGTCTGTTGCTTATTAATACTACAGAATCTACTCATTTTAAGAATTCAATATTTAAGCTCTATAGTTTAGATATTACTTTACTTTCAATTCCTCTGTGGGTTTATAAGGCAAGCCATATTAAAAAAAAAAGAAAAGCAAGCCATGTTGTAGGTAGTAGCAATACTGCATAATTCTTTTTGAGTGGAATGAGAAGTATAGGCAATGTATATATTTTTAAAGAAAGAAAAGCAACAGGTTTGACTTGAAACTAGATTTTTCTAAAAGTGATTCTGAAGTGTTTATTTCTCTACAAAATGTACAAAATTTAATAACGGGACAAGAAAATTCATTTAGGTTAGAATACTTCTTTTGTATTCTCTAATACAAAAAATTGGATATTGAATCTTTAAACCTTAAGAAATCAAATTTAGAAGTTCAAAGGAAAGTGAATATGGGAGTCATTGTTTGCACCAAGTACCGAAAACAAATTTCTAAAATAGAACTTTCGGTAATTTGCACTGGGCTCTCACCATCTGGCCTGCCTTGCTCCCATTCCAAAGAGTCTGTCTGACCACATGTCTAAACCTACAGAAACTCTCCAGTCCCCCCAGCCCCATCCTGGCGCACCATGGCCTCAAGGCTGGAGTAGATTTTATGGTTAACCATGTCTTTAAATGATTAGGACACCAGATGCTGCTGTACTTTGGTAAAAATAAAATTCTGGTGTCACAAAAACATGCTGGATAAATTCTAGGTTCTAAAGCATAAATTGTCATTCAGCTTCGTAGGGTGGGAAGTTGAACGGGAATCCTCCAGCAAGCACTGCTGGAACCCAGGGCAAGTCCAGCACGTTATCAAGCAATTACGAGATGAATTTTTCAAGAAAAAATATCTAAGTTTTTCCGACCGGCGACCATCTCTTCGTGCCGGGGTGGGCAGCTACAGTGGTACGGTGAACCAAAATGTCTGTGGCAAAGGCATCATCTTGCTATAGTGCACGAGCTGTACATCTAATCTCTAATAGGAATCAGCAGGCCACGGTTGATTTATGGACAGCCTGTGTCGCCCCGCACGGTGCCAGTTCCAGGAGCCTTCGCCAATTAGCTCTATTTTCTGTTTAAGCCGTTAAAGCCACCTCCATGGAAACGCCAGGAGAAGAGGCCGGCGGGAGGGGAGCAGACAGGTGCGCCCTCTGTTTGGAAATACACAAAGGGCCGACCCAGCAGCCTCAGTGTCCCTGGCGACTCAGGCACGCAGGGCGCGCGCACTTTCCGCGGCCCCGCGGCGCAGTGGGCGGCCGGCCGGGCGGGGCGGCGCGCGCAGGTTGCTGCGCGTCGGCTGGCTGAGACCCTCGGCCTGCTCGCGGACGCTGTGCCCGGGAAGCGCGAAGCCGGCTCCGACCGGCGGCGGCGGCGCCCGCGCTGTAGGGACTTGTAGTCCCCGTGCCTCCCGGGCGCCTCCCCCGGGTAGGCCGGCCGCGCGTCCCCGCCCGCCGCAGGCCGACTTCCTGCCGCTGGCCAAACTACACCTCCCGCCGTCCTCTCCGCTGTCTGGCCGAAAGCGAAAACAAAATCTGGACTGCGAGGGTGCTGCCCTCCGCTGGGCGCCCCCGACCGCTCCCCGCCCCTCCGGCGCCCTCCTGTGAGGTGGGGAGACGAAAGGCCGCGTCTTTCTCTTTCGGCTTCCTCGGCTCCCGGTGTTGGGGCCGCAGGCCTCGCTTCACCTGAGCTGGCCCCGTGCGCGCTCGGGTGCGGGGCTTTCCTCGCCTCCGCCGGGTCGGGACAGGGAAACTTGTGGGGGCGGCGACCCCCGGGCGCAGTTGCTGAGCCGGGCGGCGAGGCCGCCGGGAAGTGACTCCTCGCTCTCGGGTTTTCGTGAATCCCCCCCCCCCCCGTTGCCCCTGGGCGCGTGGGCCCTCGGGAGGTGGCCGCGTGCTCCTGGCCATGCATTAGGCAGGGCTCCCCTATGCGCGCGGACTGCTGCCTCGGGCCGCCGCTTGCAGCCGCCGTCGCGTGCCCAGCCCGAGCCCGAGCCGCCGCCCGCCCCAGGCCTGGGCGTCGAGGTGCCGGCGGCGCGGCCATGTGGGGCTAGCCCGCGCCGCGCCGGGCCTGCAGCGCGACCGGCAACATGGAGGCGGCCGTCGGCGCCCCAGACGGCGGCGACCAGGGCGGCGCGGCGCCCCGGGAGGACGCGACGCCCATGGACGCCTATCTGCGGAAACTGGGCTTGTATCGGAAACTAGTCGCCAAGGACGGGTCGTGCCTGTTCCGGGCCGTGGCGGAGCAGGTAATGGGGCGGGGGCCGGGCGGGGGGAGGCGGCGGGGCCGGGTGGGAAGCGGCGGGCGGGCCGGGCCGCCTACCTCCCGGGCTGCGCGTGGCCCCGGCGTCGTCACAGCGGCCCATTGTCGCGCCGGAACCGGACGCTGCCCTGGGTCTGGAAGCTCTAAATCGAAACTTAAAAACCTGTAAATTATCTGGGTGTCGTCCCTCCTGGCGAAGAGGTAATGAGTTGAGGCCAGCCCGTGAGGCCTGCGGAGAGCCTTGTACCCTTGCTTGATGGCTGGCGACAGGGCGAAATGTTCTTTTCCCCTCCTCTTGGTTTTATAAGCACAGAGTTCCCACCAGTAAACCGAATGTTTCCTAGAGGAGGTGGTGCACCAGACTTGACTCGCGGAACATGATTTTTTTTTCCTGTTGCTGGACTTTGGAACGGGGGTAGCCAAGCCCGCCGATGTCCGCCTGAATCAGAACGGGGAAAATGTACATTTTGGGAAAGCCAGACTTTGGAAAAGGTAGAATGTTTGTAAAGAATTGTCTTTGAGCAGATTCCACTCTTTTTTTTAATGCTCTGCAAGGCAGTGTAGGTGTACTAAAAATAATTGACTTAAAAAAAGTCTGTTTTGGAGTTGGTAGTAGGAAGGAAGGGTATATCTGGAGTTCTTTAGGCCCTTGGCCGAATTTTTCCCCCTTAATGGTCAAAATCACTTCCTAACACAGTTCTTGGGAGGATGTTTCTGATTTTTTTTCTTTTTTTTTTTTTGTAAGAGAGCTTATTCCCCGTTATATAATACTGTAGTTGGTAGGTATGCAGTCACCAAAACCCATCCTGTATTGAAAAATAGCTGTTGAAATAGTTGGACAAAAGTTTCACATTACGGCCCTGGTGTGTATTTCCTTCGGTTCATAGTTTGCTTTCCTTTGGCCTAAGGTCCACCCCTCCCGTCTCCTCCGCGCCTTGGGAGTTTTTCTTTCTCTCACCTTTTTTGAATGCTAAGTAGCTTTCACAATTTCTATTTGTGAGTAAATGTTTTACTTAATATCTATAGATCAGTCTATTCTTATGTTTTTCAGTATCCAAAGGTCAGCCATTTATTTTCCAAAGGCCCTCGTTTTCAGATTAGTAGCATAACATCTTTTTTTTTTAAACAAGAAATTGATTTAGCAAAGGTCTAAACCTTTGCATTTTGTTGCAGGCATTGTCATTCAAACATTCTTCTCAAAGCTTCCCAAATCGAGCTCTTTTTTAGTTCAATAGATGTCTCTTATTTTTAGGATTTTAGGATGTTCTGATGTTGCTTTGGGGTATGTTCACACAAACACTTCCCAGTATTTACTATCAGTAGGTAAACAGTCTGTCCCATTCGTGAGTTTCCTGGATCTCCATCTGTCCTGCTTCCTCTGCCTCAGCCTCCCTGGACTCCTTAGCACCTTCAGAAGCAGAAGGAAGAGGTGGAAGTGAATTCACTCCCTATTGATACATATTGTTAGCTCTAGGAAGAATTTGGTAAGGAAGGAGGTGGAAACAAATAGAAATAGGGAAGTATGGTGCTTATTTGGAGTTGGATTATCTACATCCTAGTTTATGTTGAAGCAGAAAGGTGTGTCTGGTTTCAGTACTACATGCTATAGTATAATTGGCAAACTTGACTATACAGAATCTCTATTTTTAAGTAGAAAGGAACAAGAGCTAGCTGGTTACACTAAGAACTCATCGCTAACATAAGCTAACACATTTTTATTGTATCTTATTGTGATGGGATTTAAGTTGGGCATAAGGGACTATCCCTTCCAATTAGGTGATTCTGACTTTCAGTATACTGAGCTTTTAGAAAGCTTAATACTGTGATTCTTGGGGGCACCTCAGTTCTTCAGTAGACAAGGACCAAAGGTAATAGCCTTCATGGCCAAAGGCAGTGTGTGCGTTGCAGGGGGAGGCAGAGGACAGTAACAGCAGCCTCAGGCTGCCCTTTAAAAATGTGTACAGAGGATTTTACTTTTTGCCAACGATTTCTCCAATAATACTAAAATAATTATCATTTCTAACAAGGAGTCACAGTAAGTAATCTAAATGGCGGCCTTTGGCGGGGGGAATGGAGAGGGAGAGACTTGAATTAGCAGGAGTCTTTCCCTCCAAATTACCTGATTTAGATAGGCCCTTCCCTTTTTACAGTTCTGGACGTGGGCCTACAGGAGGCCTGACCTGAATCAGCTCTGTGGCCCTAGAGCTAAAAATAGGGCGCTCTTAGAGGACTTGGAGAAGCAGTGTGTCTCGGCCTTTCTCAGTGTTTATCACCGTCTGCCCTAAGTAAAGATTGGAAAGCCTCCTATTTCTAGCTTATTTTCATGTATATAATGATTTGCAAAAATATTTGTCATACCATTTGAATTCTTCCTGAGTGTCCTTGAACTTGCACAATATTATGCTTTTTAAACAGTTGTCATTTAACCTTGCTTCTCTTAACAGTGCTTGGCTTTGTAAAGCCACGGCACCCCGCACTTGATCAGAAGTTGCTCAGAGTTTTGCTTCTGAGTAACAGGTTCAGATTTCATGTGCTAATAAAATCTTTGTTAAAAGAGGAGAAAAAACAAGAGATATGCCTGTCATTGTTTTTGATGGAAAATAAGCTTTATTCACTTATGTCTGCCACCTGTTGCTAGGTAAATGGCTTTAAGACTAGCTCCACTTTACTAATGGCAGGAAAGCCTTATCGGATGACACTGTGGTTTACTCAGACTAATACGTTGATTCATAATACTGTCTAGCATAGCTTCTGTGAAGGAAGTGTTGCTAAATGTCATTTGTTGAATTGGCAAAAAAATTGTGTGGTGGTTATTTTTTCTACTACTCAAATCTACTACTATTTGGGTAGTCCTTCCAGTGCTGGAAGCTTAGAATATGTAAGGATGCTTTTTTGTAGTACTTAAGACAACAATGTCGGCATACTCTGTTAAGCTGAAAACCAGCTAGTATGCTGAAGGCAAATTCATTGCTCACCTCAGCTAGTGCATCTTCAGTGTGTCTCAGTGCGCAGGGACCTGCTAGCTGTCTAAACAGTGTGCCTTTGGTTCTGTGGGTATAAATGAGCCCTGGCTGTTGCCCACAGTGACCTGTAGAATGTGCAGCTGGAGCTTCCCTTTTCCTGAATTCTCTGCTCACCCTGAACATAAGGGAGAATCACTCAATTGGAACTATAACTCTTAAAGTTACTTTATAATAATAGAAATTCTCAAGAGGCCTTGACAGTAGTTTGAGATGTGATTATTTATATGTCAGCTCTTTTCCTCCTACCTTGACCTTGTAGAGTACCAGGAACACCTTCGTTTGAGACACCTAGTTATAGAAAAAAAAAAAAAAATCTACTCTTTTTAGCATGGTAGTTAAAGTATTGGAGACGAGCCAAAGGGTTTCAAGCCAAAGCTTTAGACTTTTAGTAAGAGATAAAATGCCAATAAGTTATTCTTTTGTTGAACTAGTTGTTTAACAGAAGAAAACAGAGGCTACAAAGTGGGAGGATTTGGATCATCTTTGTAGTATGACTTATTTCAGGTGGTGCTTTAAGATTTGGGGCAAAAGAGCAAGTTTCAAGGCTGTTGGGATGGCAGCACCCAGGGGCACGTTTGCATCCTGTGTGCTGCTCCCTGGATGTTCTTTCAAGAATCATGTAAGCCTGACAGCTAAAGGATTTAAGAATGAGTGCCTTAATTTTTCTGAAACCACGGTGGACTTAAATTTATACATAAGGCAAATAGTTCAAAATTACCGGGAAAAAGAAATTTATCCCTTATGAGCATAAAGCCTCCAAGATGATTTTTGTTGAAGTTTCCTGTTTGTTCTCTTTTGCAACAGGCATAGGATGAGGCTAAGCACTGCATTGCAGGAATTCTGTTAGCCTTGCTTTGTGAAGAGCAAAGTTATAGTAGAGGGCTGGCCAGGAGAGGAAAGTGTCTTAAGTTTACAAAGATTTCCCCAAAGGAGTGATTTCAGTGACTTAAAGGAGAAATGGTAATAAGCTCTTTATAGAGTGTCATCTGGCTTAAGTACTGCTGTTTGTATGTGTCATGTCATCTCTATGGTTAGTGGAAGAGGTGGGAATGAATAAAGAGCTAGAAATGATAGAAAGGGAAAGGGAGACTGATGTCTGCTGGTTGTGAGGTTATGTTGGGTGTGAAAGAAGGCACTAGGTCGTAGCTTGAATCTTCTAACAGTGCTTGATAGTGTGCTGCTCTTTCCTTTGCAGGTGCTGCACTCTCAGTCTCGCCATGTTGAAGTCAGAATGGCCTGTATTCATTATCTTCGAGAGAACCGAGAGAAATTTGAAGCGGTAATTTGTAATTTTAAACATGTAGGGCTTCCCTGGTGGCGAAGTGGTTGAGAGTCCGCCTGCCGATGCAGGGGACACGGGTTCCATGTAGTGGTGTCTTGACTTATACTTACATTTTAGCCTTTAGAATGGTCTAGTGGGAATTTCACGGGTTGGATCTTAATGCAGGTTTTGAAAATAACCCTTATAAAAAGGAACTGCTGGGCTTCCCTGGTGACACAGTGGTTAAGAATCCGCCTGCCAAGGCAGGGGACACGGGTTCGAGCCCTGGTCCGGGAAGATCCCACGTGCCGCAGAGCAACTAAGCCCGTGCACTACAACTACTGAGCCCTCGTGCCTAGAGCCCGTGCTCCACAACAAGAAAAGCCACCGCAATGAGAAGCCCGCAAACCGCAGCAAAGAGTAGCCCCCGCTCGCCACAACTAGAGAAAGCCCGTGCACAGCAACGAAGACCCAATGCAGCCAAAAATAAAAAATAAATAAAAATTTTTAAAAAACCCTGCTTTTTTGAATTCAAGTCCAGTTACAGCTGTGATTTTTTTTTAAGGCCATTTTGTGGTATTCATTTATTCAGACATTTGGAAAGCTTCTGTGACAGATGGGTCCCTGAGCTGTGGAGACTGGAAGGATGACTTGGGCAGGACCCTTGCGTATTAGGAGCGAGCTTTGTCTGATGTGATCAGGGAGTAAGGTGTTGTGGTTAACAGTTTTCCGTGATTGGTGACCCCATGTGAATTGTAAAAATTGCACACTTAGGGTATAAAAAATATGCTGAGCATAGCTAGAGTTGAGCCTTTGATTTTATCAGGAGGCATTTATAAATTTTTAATTATCAGGGTTCATCATTGTGAACTACCTATCAGAACGTTGTAATTATGTAAATAATGATTAGTAGTTAATAGAATGTAGTATAGTTAATTAGTAGTTAACAGAATGTCAGCTTACTGTGATTTTCTCAGTAGTGTGTAGTAGGCTGTGAAATAATGCCCCAGTGACCTATTTTCATTTTACGTTGAAAGCCTTATAGGATTTACTAGTTATTGGTTTTATGACTAGAATTATCATCTCACAACTTTCAATGGTATTTTGCCCCCGTTGACTGCCAGAAGAACATTGACACTTTGCATATAACTCAGTTCCAAGACTTAATAGGTAAATAGTGTTTAGATGTGTTCTTGGGTTGGAGTTCCTATTTTCAAGCAAAATTTTATTACTGGTGACGTTTTTCTGGGTGCCATGTTATAAGATGGACAGTAATATATTCCAGGAAGGAGAGGTGCCTGCTTGATCAGGAGATTTGAAAACTTGTTTTATTAATAAAAAACTGGTAGTGTGGAGGCTAGATAAGAGAGTATATCAGAGAAGAGGGCAGGGGAGTGGAGTGGTCCTTGAGTATTTGAAGAAATTACAGATGAATTAGTTATTACTGTTATTGGCTACTGTTGACAACAGTGGAAATTGCTAACATTGGTTGAGCATTTACTGTCTGCCAGCAGGCATTGTTTTAAGTGCTTTGCATATATTTATATAGCTCTGCAGTCTCAGGAGGTGTGATCCGAGGTTGAAAGTTCCAAGGGGGAAAGTTTTGCTTTCCTTATAATGAATACCTCTAACAGTTTCTATTGGCCAGAATTGGAAAAGACTCTCATGGGAAGAAGGGTGTGTCTTTTCACTGACCATGGTTAGTTGGGGCCTAGATGAATACTTTCTGATTAGAAAGGAGAATCTCAGATTGGATGCAGGCTTGTGTCAGAACACGGCTTAGGTCTTTTGCAACTTTAAATAGTTCTGTGGGGTTGTTTTATTTTTTTTAAGTCTATAGATAATCAACTAATACAGAACAGTAGCTTCTGATTGGTGGGATATTTGAAATTTGTGGCTATTTTATTACAAGTCTGTGTTGAAACTTAGGATACTTTTTGGAAATTTGACAGTGTACAATCTATAAAGGAATTAATCTCCATCTTAAAAAAAATCCATGGGCATTTAAAAGATTTTTATAGAGCGGGGAGTGTATTTTAATGGTTTTAAGTGTATCACTTTGTTAAATTAACTGAGACTAATTTAAATAAAATTGAATTTGGTGTTTCAGACAAATGTCTTTTTAGATCTTTCAGTAAATTAGTGGAATTGCTGTGAGAAAAGCAAAAAACATTATTATGTAGCTTGAATAAACTCAGTTTTTTTTATGTTAAAGTAACAATGAAGCAGGCCATATTAGAAAAATCTTGTTGATTCTTCAAAAGATCTTTAGCATTATTAGTTCTCGTCCTTGTTTTTAGTATAACTGACCTAAGAGAGAATGAATATTCATATCTATTAGTAAACTAATATTTCTTAGCTAGTGCATCTGTCTTTAATTATCTTCTAAGCATTGGCCATTACCAGGTTAGTCTTTAAGTGCTGCTTTTATCATGTAATTTCTCTGTTTACAGTGTCACCTGCTGGGACCTTGAACTGTCTTCTCCCTCAGTCTGATAGTCCTGCCTGGGCTCCAGGCCCTCTGTGAATAGGTGTGCAGTTGAGTTCCTCTCTCAGTGCACTCACCCTCCGCCCCCCCGCCCCACCCCAGTGGCCCTGCTCCTGCTGGCCAGGTGGCTCCTGTCTCCCACACAGTGCGCTCCACTGCTTCCTCATGATGCTGTTCCTGTGCCCCTCCAGATCCTGTCCAGGAAATGTTTCCGGACAGGGTTTCCTTCTTTAAATTCTTTTGTATGATGTTTTCTTAGTGATTTGTATGTATTTTCATAATTAGATTTTATCTGTGCATGTGTGTATATATATTTTAGTATTACTGATGTATCCAAGGTTTGTGTAAAAATTCAGTAATTCACAGTGAAGAGATTAACTTTTGCTTCGGTGTATTTGTAATAGACTTTTTTCTCTTTTTGCAGTTTATAGAAGGGTCATTTGAAGAATATTTAAAACGTTTGGAAAATCCACAGGTATGCGGTAATCTTCTGACGTATTTCTGTTTTTTATACGTTAAATAATGTGTTCAAAATTCATTATGAGAGATTAATATTACAGTGTATGGAGGGGTTTCCTTATAAACATTTACTATCTTAGGTGCACGTTTTATGCAGCATTTAATTGGAAGACAGTTGGAGCTGTGTACTGTGCATTGTTGCCTCGCTAAAGACAGTCAGGCTCTCTTTACGTGTCATAGCGGCATAAAAGACCTAAAATAGCAGTGCTGATGATTTCCAGGGTGCTGGGTTGGTATGTGTATGGGGCTTGGTGGACAGGGCAATATTTGATTGCTTCCGTAGGCAACTGAGAAGACAATTTCTTTTACGGAGGTTCCATTCCCCATAAAGTGGTCAGTGTGAGAAGGAGGAGGAGAGTGCTGGGAGTAAAAGGACAGCACTTCCCCACCAGGTCCCCTTGCCAGCGCTTCCTCAGTCATTTTGAAGTGAAAAGAAGTTTTCTTTCTTTTTTTTTTTTCTGCTGTCAAAACTAATGTTCTTTGTGTAAAAATCCAAATGTTAATGGCACGCCGTGTAGAATGTTCCCTCATCCCCGGAGGTAATCACTGTTAAGTTTAAAATGACATTAGCAAAGGAAAAAGCTAAGAGAAGGAGTCAGATAGGGAAGAAAGGGAATAATAACATAGGAATAGGGTGTTTGGTCAATGTTTGGTGTCTCCCTTCAATTCCCTAACTCTAATTTGAGTGCTTGTTGTGGGCCAAGAATGGCCAGGCGCCCGGGAGGCAGAGGTAACTGGTATTTGGATGCTGTTCTCAGGAATTTCCCTATAGTAGGGAAGACCATCTAATACCAGTGAGAGGGTACACGTGTCATAAGAAGTATAGGTATGATGCTGTAGGCATTCACTTTTATTCCTAGCTGGGTAGGCAGAGCAGGAGTTTGAGAGTAAGAGGGCATTTGAACTCTGAAGAGCTTCTGGATAAGAAATGCCTAAGGTGAAGGGCATTTCCAGGTAGTGAAAATTGTGCACAAGAGAGATAAAGAAAGCTGTTGAGTTTGTGTGGAGCACGGAGCACAAGAAGGTGGGAGGTGGTGAGAAATGTCCGAGGGCAGGCTGTGGTGAGCTCATGGGAGAGCATCATTGCCAGCCTCATTAGCTTGGAGCCGATACTAGAGGCCAGCATTTCTCAAAGCATCGCCTACAGGCCATTGCATCAGGAAAAATGCAGATCCCTGGCCTCTATTCCAGACCCAAATCAAAGTCTCTGCGCCTGGGGCCTGGGAATCTGGCATTGGGAAGTTTTTCAAGTTTTTTGAGGCAGGAAGTGAGTTATGTTTTGTTCACTGCTTTGAAGTGAGAATAGTGCCTGGTGTTTTTGTTAACTGGATGGATGGATGGATGGATGGATGAAAGAATCTTGTGTAAAGGTAGTTTGGAGGTGGATGACACCAGAGGCAGGAAGACTAGTTCCAGTGGTTTTGAAAAAATGGTTTAATACACGGAGAAGTGGGCACACTATAGTGAGTGTAAAAAAAGGAAAATAAGTATGATATTACTCCAGTTTTGGTGACAAATACCCTCTGAAGATCTTTTCTCTAAATCCTCTCAAGACTACATTTTTATTTCCGTGATTTTGAAACTGAGTTTTGCCCACAAAAATGGACACAAATTCATTTTCCTGAAGTTTGTAGTTTTCTTCTTAGTTTATAAGCCTCTTTGAAGGCAAGAATGATATATTTTGTTGCTTTTGGACTTTCCGTGGTTACCTGTCAATTTGGGGTGCCTAATTGATCAGTTTGTGTGTGTTGAGTGCATGTTAAAGCCGTATTGCATTATATGTAACAGGTAGGAAGGATTAAACACCAGAATGTTAACAGTTCTCTCTAGGTAGTAGTAATACTGGTGATTTTTGTTTCCTTTGTAGAAGATGAAGGAAACAACAAAGACCGTTTATTAATTTTTAATCAGAAAAAACCCCACAGTGTCATTGTATAGTAATCTTTGTGCAGCAGTTCAGGCTCTTGGGCTATGAGGGTCCGAGAAAGGATAGCAGAGACATAGTGGGAGTGGAGAGAAGGGGGCAGAGGGAGGAAATGAGGCAGTGTGAACTGAACTGAGACTGATGGGGGGGTCTGCAGGAGGGGGGAGGGCAGGTTGCTGCAGTTTTGAGCACGTGGGACAGGTGTCTCCTTCCCAGTGTGCTGGCCAGCCAGATTCGTTACCCTTAGGGCACCCCTCCCCAATCCGGTCAAACCTCCTCCAGGTGTTTCGGGTACCTGCTGAACAGGACAGTCGTTTGTTCTTCATTATTAGCAATAAATATTTATGTCTTCCTTTGTTTCTCTTTCTCCCTGATATATGGAATGTATGAAATGAAAAGAGAAATATAGTTGATGAATAAACTCCATTGCTTCATCCAATTCTCAGAGAAAGCATCTTTCTCCTTTTACTTAAAAATACCAGTGGAACATTCTGAAAAATGCCTCAAACTTTTTGCAAGAATATATTTTTGTCAGCTCTACGTAGGTGAAATTGACATACGATAAATTTTTAAGCTTATAATTTGATGAAATTTGACAGATGTATACAGTTGTGTGACTGCCCACAGATACCGTATAGGGCGTTTCCATCACTCCACAAAGTTTCTCATGCCCTTCTGCACTTAATCCCCCCCTCCCCCATATCCACTGATGTATTAAGTTTTGCCTTTTCTAGACGAAAAAAATGGAATGATATAGTTTATAGTCTTATATGGCTGTCTTCTTTCACTTAGCATAATGGAAACATTTTGAGATTCATCCATGTTGTGTGTATTGGTAGTTCCTTTTTATTGCTGAGTGGTCATTCTCTGTATGGATGTACTGCAATTTGTTTAGCAGTTTACCAGTTGATAGATAAATATTTGAGTTCTTTCCAGTTTGCGGCTGTTATGATTAAAGCTGCTAAGAATATTTACTTGCAAGTCTTTCTGTGGGCATATGTTTTCTTTTCTCTTGGATTAATACTACTGGGAGTGGAATTGCTGGATCATATGGTAAATTTATGTTTAACTTAATGAGAAATTGCCAATCTGTTTTCCAAAGTGGCTATGCCATTTTGCTTTCTCATTAGCAATATATGAGAATTCCAATTGCTCTACATCTTCCTCAACACTCAGTATGCTCAGCCTTTTAAATTGTAGCTGTGTTGTTGGTTGTATAGTGGTATCTCATTGTGATCTTAACTTGCATTTCTCTAGTAATGTTGAGAATCTTTTCATGTGTTTATTTGCCATCCATATATCTTTGTTAGTGAAATATCTATTCATAGATTTTGTCTTTTTTTTTATTACGTTGGTTTTATTAAATTATAAGAGTACTTTATATTGAGTATAAATTCTGTACTGGATATATATTCTTTGGTGTTTTCTTCCAGTTTGTATCTTGTCTTTTAGTGTTCTTAATAGTGTCTTTTGAGGAACAAAAGTTTGCTTTGATGACTATTTAAGAACATTAAAATTAGTTTTTTTTTGATATAGTGTAGTTCTTTAGTTAAAGTAGATTTTGTAGACACGCTGTGCTCTTACCCACAATGAGGAAGTAGAGTAAACATCATACAGAGTGCTGAGTAAATAAAATTACGGCCTTAAGGTAGAAGATACTGATAGAACATAGATTTTTTTTTTAATAATTAAAAATTGACCCTGGTTAGAGAAGACAGGAAGATACGATAGACAAGAAGATATATCATATATCACATATGATAGATATGTGTACTTAACCACACTACAACAGAATTTATTCTGAAGATTAAATATTTATAAAATGATACATTGTTTGAGAGGTGGTATTTTGTTGACACTAGTAGAATAATTTTCCATTTTCTAAAGTGGATATATGGGTTCTGCATAAAGTGGATATAGCTTGTGTTTGTGATCTAAGCAGACTGGTTTCAGGGAAGGATTTCCTCTATACCAGAGGGTGTCTTTTGTAGCAGTTTATGAGAAGCTGGGATTGTTAGGCAGAGGCCTATTTTAAGAAGTCTATTTTAATATATGGCACCCATTTCATTTTGAAAAGCAGAGCCAACTTTTGAGAACTATTAAAGTGCAGAGACTTTGGGGGAAAAATGATTCTTTTCTGAGAGATCAAACCATCCTCTTCAAATCTTTCCTTATCTCAAATTTGTTTTCTTTGAAGGAGAAGGTAGCAGCATTCATTTACCATAGCTCATTATTTTTAGTTACTCTTGGTATTAAGTCTTTACTAGTTTCACAAGTAGTTTAGGAATACATTCTCATGGTGAAAGATTTAATACAGAATGAAGAGTGAAAATGTTTACATTTCCCTCATCTTGAATTTCCTGTCTCTGCTGTCAACTTAGGATGTATCCTTCCAGACCTCTTTCTATGAATATATGTATTTTTTGTTTTGCACAATAGGATTATTTCACCAACTTACTTTTTACACATAATAGTCTGAGTGATCTTTCCACGTCAGTTCATCATTCTTTTTGATGATTGCATGATGTTTCCATACATAGTTTGGATGAACGATAAAATTATTTAATTATTCCTTATCTATTAGTGGAATCTTGGGGCTATCTTTAAAAAATTTTTTTTAACTATTACAAATAGCTATAGTGGACATCCTTGTTTATATACACTTTTGTGGACATATGAAATATTTCTTTAGGATAGTTTTTTTTTTTTTTCTTTTTGGCTGCACCATACAGCATGCAGGATCTTAGTTCCCCAACCAGGGATTGAACCTGTGCCCCCTGTAGTGGAAGCACAGAGTCTTAACCACTGGACCGCCAGGGAACTCCCTAGGAAAGATTTATACAAGTTGAATTGCTGGGTCAAAGAGTATATGGGTATTTAAAATTTTGATATATACTGGCCCTTTCCTTCTGAAAAGCTTAAGGACTTAAAAGAGACTGCTTTAGTACTAGAACTTCTACCACATGTTAAAGTGATTGCTGAGACACTGCTTTCTTTGTACCTTCAATCATCCTGAAGAGAAGGGACCTGCCCTTTTTCATCCTTCCTGATTCTTGAGTTCTGCTTCGAGTCCACATCCCGTTTTCTGGGCACGTATCATGTGCTAGGCTTTGTTCTGGGTGCTAGGTTGGAGGGCAGAGTCTTTGCCTTAACAAGTTCTCAACTTAGAGATACTACTCCATCATCTTGCCACATCAATAGGAACTCTTATTCTAGCTCTGTTACTAAGGATTTTTGCGACAGAAACTTGGGCTGCTTTTTAGTATATGTTATTATAGCCTGTTTTATAGAAATGTTTTTATAGTATTCAGAATACTAACAATATTAACGAGCTTTTCTAGCTAATTAGGTATATCGTATAAAGATATGTATTAAGGTATTGTAAAAAGTAGGAGACATTTATGTGACACCTTTTTTTGTTCAATACAGGAATGGGTTGGACAAGTGGAAATAAGTGCCCTTTCTCTTATGTACAGGTGAGCACTGTAATAATGTAGGTAAACAAAAATAAAGTCAGTGGGAAATTAACATGTTCCATTGTAGTCAAGTTGTTAAAATAGCAAAGCAGTTTTATGCCTTGGTTGTGAAAGCATCTTTTCTAATGTTTTAGTTTTTTAACTGCATCAGTTAGATTTTGACATTTAGGTATCAATGTATAGAGATTTTAATTTTCCAAATATTTTTGGAATGGAATATAAAAATTTTTCCAGGCCTATAAACTATATCACTTATCAGCCTTCTAGAGAAATGTTTTCCTACTCTGAAGGCTGGTCGCATTGAATGGCCACTAGAACAAAGGCAAAACACGACAATTGTCAATTTTACAACTTTTGCCCATTAGCAGAGCAGGTGAATGCTCTGTTTTTTCTTTTTGAAATGTCCTTATAAATATAATCTTCACAATTCCTCTGGTTTTAAGGTCTACTTTTAGAATTTATCTGAAGTTACATATATGCAAATTACATTTAAAATTTTATTTTTTTGCGAGGATACTTTTATATAAGTATGTTACAGCTTAGTTATTCCATTACTATCTCTTGTTCACTGCTCTATTTCCAGTGCCTAGAATATTGCTTGGTGTATACTGGGCTCTTGAGTGAATGAATGAATGAGTGATTAAATCTCAATTCATGAAATATATTTCATCAGAAGTAATTTCTACATGTTATTTTCAGGAAAGATTTTATAATTTATCGGGAACCAAATGTTTCTCCTTCACAAGTAACTGAAAATAATTTTCCTGAAAAGGTAAGAATTTTTCTAAGTGTTTCTAAAGGATTTAAGTAAAAGAGCCACTCAGTTGCCATCTTGACTGCCTAAGCTATAATTTTTAAGTGACTTTTTGAGTTTTTTTAAGTTCCTATTAATCCTCCATGAGTTACATTATTTTGTATTTGTTTTTTTCCCACAAATCACTATGTTGAACTCTATCATAACGTTTTACTAGAGAAAAAAAATTGAGATACTAGTGTATGTGATTAATTAGACTATTACTGCTTTACATCAATATAAACATTAAATGGAAAAATAACTTGTGAAAATGGGTTCTGCGATTGCATCCACAAATACTTTGGTAATTGTGATGTATTTCCCATTGTAAAGATAATTTACTGGCTAAGGTGCTATTATTTAGTCACAAAGCAGAAGCAACTGAAAAATGATGTGAAGCCTAGAAAGGGGGAAAAAAACATGATTCATTATTAGAGAACTTTGTTTTGAGATCATCCAGGCCAAGTTGAAGTGTCTTATCACCATGCAGATGGTGGTAAGGGGGCAGGGAACTGAGTGAAATAGACCTTTATAAGGACTTGCAGGTTTCCAAGGTGCTTGGCTCTGGATCTGGCCTTTCCAGTATAATTTTTGGAATATGACATAATCTAAGCAAAATCAGTGTGTATTTCTCTTACCATAAGTGATTGACTTATGCTAACACACATAAGCTAATACACATAAGACTTACATATACACATACAATACACATAAGTGATTGACTATTTAGAAGGTACTTAAAACTGTAAAGCAGAAAAAATTTACCTTTGATTCTGCTTCTTAGAGGTAAGCATTATTAAAAAGTAAGGTTTTAGAATATTTTTTTACAGTCTTTTAACCCTCATCTTTAGGTAGTTGAAATTACGTTGTTTTCATATATTGTGTGTGATTTTTGTGATCCCATAAGCATTTCCCCAAGTCGTTAGGAACTTTTGATTCATTGGCTGTGTAACATTTCAGCGTATGGATGTACCATAGTTGACCACATTGGAGCTTTAGGTTACTTCTAAAATATTCACTTCCTACTAGGAAATTTATTTACTAGTAATTCCGAGATATTAGAGATGTAAGTTGCCATGTAAATGTCATATATGAAGGGCTGAAAAGTGTATTTTATTTTTCCCTTTCAGGTATTACTGTGTTTTTCAAATGGAAATCATTATGATATTGTCTATCCCATAAAGTATAAAGAGAGCTCTGCTGTGTGTCAGTGTAAGTAATCATCCTGTGCTTATATAGGAAATTTTCTTCCTAAGCATTATAGTCTTAATGCAGACAAGTCAGGGCAAATACACTGTTTTGTTGTGAAAATATATTTCTGAGATCCTTAGGTTACCAAAAATGTTAATACTATAATAAAAACTTATTTCAGTAGGAAAAAAAAAAAGGCACTAGTATAGATTAGAGTTTGGCTTGTAAATACAAAGTTATTTTTTCTTGCAGTAATTAATTTCAGTAATAAGGATTTGTATGTGTTTTTAAAGCTGTTAGTGTATAGCTTGAAAATCGAAATGACAGAGGAAATCAAGTATTTGATCGTATTTGGCTCTAGACCTGGGTTTCTTGACCTTGGCACTTTTAATATTTTGGGCCGGATAATTCTTTGTTCTGGGGGTTGTTTGGTGCATTGTAGGATGTTTAGAAGTATCTGCTCTGTAGATGCCAGTAGCGTGCTCTCTCCCATGTGACAACCAAAAATGTCTCCGGATTTTGTCAAGTATTTCCTGGGAGGGTAAAATACCCCTTCCTTCTGCAGTTGAGCATTACTGCTGTGGTAGCTCCTTCCTGCCTTCTTACTTTATCTCCTTTATCATCTATTATGACAAAGTGCACATGACTCATACAAAGCAGTGGTGCTGGGCACGTGATGGGCATTTTTCCTCTGTTCTTTAGCTGGGGGTGACTAGTAAAGACATGTGTGATGTAAAATTTTAAATTGATCTATTTGAGATATGGGCGTCTAGCTGTCTGTGTCCTGGGTTGTGTCCTCCGCCTGTCCCAGCTAGTCAAAATCTGGACATTTCAGCTTTGGGAAGGGACAGCTCATGGCGCCTGCCTTTCCTGTACTTCTCAGAACCTGTGGTTCGGATGATATTGGGATGGATGCAAGGTGGTCTGTGAGAAAGGGGGTCTCTTGGGGACTCATTTAGGGGGTGGGCACCATTGTCGCTGAATTCTTCGTGGACTTGTTTGGGTAAGGTTCACTGTAATTAAACCAAGTGAGAGTCCTGAACTCCCATGTGTAGGTTTTGAATGTTTGGTAATATATATTTCTATGTTTTCTGGAGTTTGGTTTTTTTTTTCTTCTTTTTTTAAAGCAAAGAAGTGTCTAAATATGCTTCAGTGGCTGCTGAGAATACATTTTAAAATGGTTTCTTTTTAGTCCATTATGAAAAGTTATCCTCTTTCTAGCAATCTTAATGTTCCTTAGGTTTTCCATCCAAGCCTCTTTAGGTTGGGCAGGTTGTGTGACATCTCTAGTTCTCAGTTTCTTCATGTGTACAGTTAGAATAAGAACATTTCACTGTGCTGGCATTAAATATGAAGGTGGTATGTAAAGGCTTAGCACAGTGTGTGGGATGTAGTCATTGCTCACTGTGCATGTTTAATTTTATCATACTTGGTTCAAAGTGGTGATACCTTTTTGTGTTATTGTGAGTTTAAAAAATGTCAGTATATTATATAATGATTTTTGAACTAATTAACTGCAAAGACAGAAATCTAGTTCCTCTCTATCTAGGGAACTTTCTGATTAAATTGTGTTATTGCTCATAAGGTGTTACAGGTATTTAGTTAGGATTTGGAAGCCCAGGCAACCTCAATGTTATGTTAAAATGTAAAGTGAGTTAATATTGTGTAACATCTCTCTTTTGTTAATTGCAGCTCTGCTTTATGAATTGTTGTATGAGAAGGTGTTTAAAACTGATGTTAGTAAAATCTTGATGGGACTAGACACCTCTGAAGTAGCTGATGAAAACAACAGTGAAATATCAGATTCAGAGGATGACAGTTGCAAGTAAGAGTGAATTTCAGTCCTAAAGTATCTTTGTAGTGCCATACAAAGAAACAGTTCAGTAAATGTTTCTGCATGGAGTAGCCTCACATATTGAGGTATTATGGTATTCCTAAAATACAGCAATACAGAAACTTAGGCAGTAAGTTTCTTTTTTCCTGCCACTAATTTTATCTCATTTCTACTATAGGACTGTTTCTTTTGAAAGTTGATTTTGTTTGTTTCTTTGTTTGTTTTTGCTAAGCATCTCTCTCTGTGTAATTGTGATGCACGTATCTCTGAAATAGATTTGGTCCTGCCTATATGTGTGAATATTCTAAAATTTTAAGGTTAACCTGTCAATTGCTTACATATCCAGTGATGAAAATGGCCATTTTGATTTCCTTGACTTTTTTTTATTTCTTTCTTAGATAATGCTGCCTCCTTTTCTTTTTATGTAATAAAAATCCCAAGTTGGGGTATAAGTTTGTGAACAATTCTGGATAATGCCTTTGTTTATGTTGCGAATAAACACCTTTTAACTTAGAGTCTGCAGCTTATTTTTCCTTTCCACTTAAGACATATAGGGTAGTGGTTAAGAGCTTGGGCTGTGGACATCCTAACCTGGTTTCATTCCTGGCTTCCTGCCAACTAACGGAACTTGGGGCAAGTTACTTAAATTCACTAAGAAGCCTCAATTCTATAGGTATAAAATGAGGATATATCAGTATTTCTTTGAAGTAGAGAATTTATAAGAATTAAATGAGATAACATGTAGAATGCACAGCCTAGTTCCTAGGTATAGCGTCCAACATATATGAGTTTTTATCAGTGATGTTAAGAAGTTTACTCTGTATTTTATAAGAACCGACCTATTTCATTCTTGGTGAAACTAAAAGTATATCATTCCTTTTGTATGGGAGTATGAAAGTACCCTTCTTGGTGTCACATACTGTGAAACTAGAGAAAAATGAAATTAAGCCTCAGGATATCTAATTCTTTATTAAACACTTAAATATATCTCTATTTGTAATTTCCAGCATTTCTTGAATTAAATTGTAGATCCCGATTGAAAATTTGGTTGACTGCCATTTTTACATAAGAAAGAAATGAGTCAGATTAAAATCTGGGTCTGCCATTGTAAATTTAATCCTAGAATAGACTAATTAACTTTGCACAGATGGAAATTCTGCTGCATGGTTTTCTCCAGGTGCCTAGTATGATTAAGGCATGTCATTGAGCATAGGGGAATTTTGAGGGAGAATGAATAACTAGCTTGTTGTAGCTTATTAACTTTACTTGGTGTGTGGGGACTTCCAGCAGATGCCCTTTGGTTGCTGCTGCAGTTTGAGCAACAGCTGGGTCTGGGATGGCAGCTGGCAGGTGAAGTAGGCGAAGTAGGCGAAGTGTGGAGTAGAGGCTAGTAAGCTGGAGAAGTTTACCAGGGATGGTGTGCTCATTGTAATGATCAGTTTTCCTTTTTATACTATATTATTGAAGCCCTTGGAACATGGAAGCCTTTCTAATTAATTTTTTCTTGCATTATTAGGATTTTCTTTTACTTGTGTCATGTCTGGCTTAGGGAGGACCAAGCTTCATTTAGGGAAGAATGCTTTTATAATCATGGCAAGATAGATAGGCATAGTGTGTAATATCCAGGCACTATGCTCCTGTGCCTGGATATTTTCACGTTCGTATTGATCAATCCTGAAGTATTAGAAATTAAGGTGCTTTTTTAGTCCAGACTCTAAATACTTGGGGTCTCTTAAATATTGCTGCATTTAAGGGTATAGATTTGGATATTGTCCTAAAGACTAGAGATTGATTTATTAAGGAGGAGGAATTAAACGACAGAAGAGTACAGGTAGCCTCTCACCTCATCACCCACTCAACTTGCCATCAACTTGTCCAGCCTCTTGCCTACCCCTGGGTCTTTGCACTTGCTGTCCCTTCTGCTTGCAATACTAAATAGCCATATGGTTTGCTGTCTCATCACATTTAATTCTTTATTGAAAAAGACATCTTCCTTCGTCCCATTTTTTATTATCTGATCCTAGGTCTCAAAACTAATTTTTTCCTACCTTTTTCCCCCCCCAAAGCACTTAGCAGCATTTAATATACTAATAACTTAATTTAGTTGGCGTCTACTCTTACCTGATTGTATATCTTGTTGTAGCGGAATATTTTGTTTAATGGAGCCTCATCTATATTTTGAAAGGAAATTTTTACATTAAATGTTTTTATGAACTCAATTATTCTACCAACCCAAATTTCATAGTTTATTTCTGTTTCTCTCGATGATCAAGTCAGTCAGATGATCAAGAATTACTGATAAAAATCTTTGACCTATATATATACACACATATACGAATGTACATATATACGTATATGTATATATGCACAGTTAAACTAAAACTTGTTTGAGCTCCTTGGAATATATATAGGTTTGACTTTTTGGAATATAACAGATTTTATATGACATTAGAACAAGTTAATTGCATGCAAACATTTTTTTACTCCTAATGATGGCTGTATTTCTTCCTTTGTAGGAGTAAAACTACCACTGTTAATGATGTGAATGGATTTAAATCTTTGTCAAGTGATCAGGTATTTTTATTTAATGGTTTTTAATGGTTTTTAACTACCTCTTCAATATAAGAAATATGAATTTATAGTCTTAATTTTTTTTCTCTTTTCTGGTACATTTTCAATAGAGTCAGGATCATCTACTAGTAAGACATTTTTTGGTGACCTCTTAAATTTTTAAAGTTTTCTTCTTCATTTGATTTTACTCTTATACATATCTCAAACATGTTTTAAAAGCATTTCTGTGTTGATTGGACTTCCTGACTTTGTTTATTTAGCACCCGAAAAGCAATGGGAACTCTCCTAGCCTTCCTTTGTCTAGAAAGGTTCTTAAGTCACTCAGTCCAGCAGTCTATAGAAACGTGGAATATGAAATTTGGCTGAAGTCTAAACAAGGTGAGTTTAAAAATCTGTGTATTTTCCATAAATTTGCTTTGAGGCCCTTGAAAATGATTATGTCAACTTGATATAATGCTGATATTCTTTACAGCTCAACAAAAACATGATTATTCCATTGCTGCTGGCTTACAGTATGAAGTTGGAGACAAATGCCAAGTAAGTGATTATGTAGAGGAAGAGGAGGTTTTACTTGAAATCTTATTTATCGTAATAGGAATCAAGAAAACAGCTCAAGTTTGGATGTGTTGTTAATTTGGGATTTCAGAATATATTGTGTGTACGTTTTAATAGTTATAAATATTTAGCTTTTGAATACATTACCAAAGTCAAATATATCTAAAACCATGGCGTCCCATCACATGATCTTTAAAACAATTTAGTCTTTGATATTAGTTGCTTCAAAGAAGTAACAGTAGCGTTTTAGATTTTTAGATATTTTCATTACAGTTGACAAATAATTTATTGAAATTGATTCAGACTTGACATTATAGGTCAATTTGGTTTATGGAAGGCATCCTGGAAGATTCTGATAACACACAGTTTTTTGTTGGACTGAGATAAGAAAGTGAACAGTAAGAGAAGTTTTTGCCATTTACTTTGAATAAGCTGCTGCTTTGGGCTTAAAACTGTTGATTGTTAAGGGGGAAAGTTGTGTTAGATCAGTGTTTCTTAGGTGGAGTGATTTTGCACCCCTACTCCCATTTAGCAATGTCTGCAGACGTTCTTATTGTTACAGCAGGGAAGGTGCGACTGGTATCTAGTGGGTGGGGCCAGGCATGGTGCCAGACGTCCTAGAACGCACAGGACGGCACCCCAGCAAAGAATCATCTGGTCCCAAGTGTTAATAATGCCAAGACTGGAGAAACCTTTATGAAAAAATATTACTCTTTCTAAAACAAAAACAACCCCCCCACACCGAAAATAATTGTTATTTGGAAGATAATTTTCATCAAAAATGGTCTTCATCAAAAAGTGTTGCCTTTTAAAAACTATTTTTAAATAGCCATTGACAAACATTTCTTCTTGACTTGTGGAGGAAACACTTGTTTCCTTGGTGATAAAGTGGTTTGTGAAAAGTGTCTGGGGGACCAGGATTATTTCTGGAGGTCAGTGACAGACTTAACCTTAAGAACTTTTAATAGTGTTCTGATTTGGGGGTATTTTTAAAGGAGAGGAAGAAGAGGATACGATTCATTTAGGTTCTTCCTTACACGATTGTCAGAAATGTGCCCTAATCACAGAACAGAATTAGGGAATCTTACTATAGAGATTTGGGGAACTTGGAACAGAACAAAAGAGAAGAGTAAAGCCAGGGCTTAGGGCACTCCCTCCCTCCCTAACCCCACTCAGTAGAGAAGAGAAGATTGCTTGTTTTAATGCTGCATCGCTAAAACTATGTTACTTGTTATTTTAAATCAAGCATATTTGCTTTGAGATTTCAGCTGCTTTTGTAAAGCAGATGCTGTTGATAAGGTAGATGGTAAAGCAGGTACTTGTTTTAATTTTTTCCGTTTTAGAGTACTTTCTATTTCTACCACTTGACTATTTCACTTGGATAAAATTTAATTGAAATTTTATTACGGAAACTGCTGTGACTCAAAGGTGACTTTTATTTACTCAGGCAAGCTTGTAAATGTAGTTTAAACTTTTAATAAAAACTAACTTCAGAAAAATATTTTTTATTCTTAAACGCTGGAAGAGGAAAGCAGTGTCCTGCTGGGACTGAAGGACGAAACCTCGACTTGAGGACTTTGATCCACAGTTGGCCGTTCCTCCGCGTCTGGGTGTGGAGGGCTGACTGTACTGTATCATTTTACATGAGGGAGTCGAGCATCCAGGGGCTCCGGAACCAGCCCCCCGCGGACGCCGAGGGCCAACTGTACTGATAAAAAAGGCGGAGGTGGCTTCACGCAGGGCTGTGTCCATCAGGCTCCCAGTGCATGGTTAGCAGTGCCCTGTGCTGTGTGTGCCATTTGACTGCAGGAGGAGACCTAAAGGCTTATCGTCCAGTTAAGATTTGCTGTTACGTAATAACCCAATTGTATGTCAGAGAAGAGATGACGGATCTGTTTTTAGGGAGAAAAAGGTCACATTTACATGTGACAATATTTTAAATATTGGAAAAGTGAGAGGACAATAGTGATTTTAATAATAGTTGTTCTCCTTTGTTGAGTGGTTGCTGTGTGCAGGCTGGTGTCCTTTATATATATCATGTGTACCTCATTCCACCTCCATGGGTCCTATGATGTAGGTACTATAATTAGCCCCATCTTACATATGAGGACACTGAAGCATGAGATAAGTCACTTGCCCAAGGTCATATTGCTGGTAAGTAGAAAAGCGGGGCCTGGAATCCTGGTGTGTGTGGTGCCACAGCCCTGCCTTCAGAACCAAGACAATTTAGAAAAAACTTGGAAGAGTAAACAAAGAAAAGTATTTTGGATGGAGGTACATAGGTCTGGGAGGTCAGAGACAATATCATTGTGTACCTTTTGAACTTGGTTTTGTTTTTAACTATATATGTTCATTTTCTCTTTAGTTGAAAATGAAGTAACAGTTTAAAAACTGATGGTTGATGCGAAAGAATCAGGTGACTGATTTTTCTTTGCGGAATCGTTCAACAGGTTAGGTTGGATCACAATGGAAAATTTTCTAATGCAGACTTTCAAGGGGTTCACTCTGAGAACGGGCCAGTTTTGGTCGAAGAACTTGGAAAGAAGTATGTACTCCTCTTCAGCTAAGGTGTTCATTCACCGTCTCTTCCACTTAGCCTAATGTAATCGTGAGCATTTCTAAATGTCCCTGTGTATTTGCAAATTCATTTAAATGTATTGCCTGTGTGTAGAGAAATATATTTGTCTAGATCTTGTAGAAAAGTAGTTTTGAGTTCAAATTTAGTGTTATCCGTGTTAAGGTATTTTAAATAAAAAATATTTGTTTTGTTGCTTACTGTTTAAAATGTGCCATTCTTCACTAAGGCAATTTGGAAAATCAACCGTATTGTAGCTGTGAAGTGGGGACTTTGGAGGACAGGGACCACATTCATTTCTAATTTCATTCATTGCTGCCTTGCATGCAGTCTTCAGTAAATGATTATCTGATGGAGGAGTGAAATACTTGCTATTATGCAGTGTTACTTTAGATCAACTTTTGTTTCAGTTCCTGCTGCCTTTATTAGAGGAAAAGGTAGTAAATCACACCTAAACTTTACTGTGGAAAATGTCAAACATACACATATGTGAGGAGGATAGTTCAGTGAACCCCAGTGTAACCATCACCCTATTTTAACAGCTAACAGCAGGTTAGGCAGTCTTTTCTAATCTCTTCTCCCTAACCCCTTTAAAAAAGATGCGAGTGGAATTAGAATATTTGAAAGCAAATCCCAAACATCACACCATTTCTCATAGACACATAGATGCCTCTGTGTGTCTCTAACACAGTAAAGACTCCTCCCTTACCCGTCCTTAGCTGCAGTACTTTCATCACATCTCACAGAATAATAGTCTTTCCTTCTTTATCTAATCTTTTGCTTAGGTTATGGTTACAGCCTTTTAGTCTTCTGTCCTTGTAGGTTAAAAAATGTGCTTTTGATTTATGTCATCATATTTGATTAGAGTTACATCTGGGTTGCTAAATGCTTTGTACTTTAATGTGTTTTTAGTATAAGAACTAAACCTGGGAATTCTTAGGTAAACTGAAAGTAAAATATTTATGCAGAATACTTAAGTGGATAGTCTTGGGGGAGCATGATAAATTACTGCAAGTCTTTTCCTTCCTTTTAAAGACTCTCCCCGAAGAACCTCAGACTGCCTTCCTCAGAAAGCTGGAACACGGTGGCAGGGAAGAAGATGAAAAAACCTCCCTCCGGACAGAATTTCCACTGTGGTAGGAGCACGCCAGGTTACCCTCTCTTTGGGGAGGGGACGGTGCTTGGGGGTGTCTGTAATGGGAAGATTACGAGGCAGTTTGGCTCTTGCCACAGACGCGGACTACAGAGGGTCCAAGGCCCCGGCGAAGCCAGGCAAAGCCCCGCCCGCGCTGCCACCTCGCCTGCAGCACCCTCCGGGGCTGAGGCAGCGCGCGCCCCCCGGCCACTCTGCAGCGCCGCAGTCTCAGAAGCCCTCCAGTGAGCACAGAAGTCTGAGCAGGACACCCACACAGGCCACAAGGTAACCGTCCCGAAGGCAGGAGAGCTAGAAACTAAGTGAGAAGCATCTCTTTTGCTTTCTGTGTCACATGCTTTTAAAAAGTTACAATATTTGTTCGTATACTTGTCTGCAGCGTGACATTAAAAGTATTGTTGATAGAATAACGTGAGGATTTTAGTTCTTTATAACTCTCTTTAAACAAATCAAAGTAATTTGGTAGGGTCAGACATCTTTTGTTTTCGAATAACTTTTTTCAAATGATTTAGGTCGTAACCTGGCACCTCAGAGTTTTCCCGTAGCTTGTAATGTGTTAAATACTGAATTCCAAACTGCAGCCCTAATTCCTTGCAGGGTGAGGATATTCCCCTTTATATAGGAACTTAAATCAACCAAAATGGTCAGCTTACTTTGTTCCGACAAATTTGGATTGTTTGTTGTAATGTGTCTAATACTGAACAGGTTGCTGTGATCATGAATTCCCAGCCTTCTGACTGAATATGCAGAGGCAGACGAACCTCAGGGTCATAGTTTCCTGTACCGTGGATTTAAATTTTTCCCTAATCTGCCCTTCCTTGGAGTAGCTTATGGAGCTATAGAGTAGTTTATATTCTTTGGAGGAGCTTTATTTGAGAAGGTGTGTCTTAAGTGGAGGCTGTCCTCTTCCTGTGAACTTGGCCACGTCTCCTGTGGGTGCTTGTGGCTCACCTTCCCCATCCAAGCTTGATCTCCCCGATCATCTGAACAGCTGTAGCATCTGCTTACGTGCTTGCTAAAGCTCTGGTCTTTAGTTTCTTTATTTTTGGCATTTGGGCATTCCCCTTTCTTGGGAACGTACTTAACATTTTGTCATTAAAGACGGTTTATGTAACATCTTTAAGACAGAGTTATAGGTTCTTAGGCTGACATGGTACCAATACTGTGTAGTTTCCTGGGGCTGTGGTAGCATAGTACCACAGACTGGCTTAAAGCTACAGTCCGGAAGGTGGCAAGTCTGAAATCAAGGTATCGGTAGCGCCGTGCCCTCTCTGAAGGTTCTAGGGGAGAGTCTGTTCCAAGCCTCTCCTACTTCTGGTGTTGTCCACAGTCCTTCGCGTTCTTTGGCTTGTAGATGTATCACTCCAGTCTCTGCCTGCATCATCACATGGTGTTCTCCCTGGGTGTCTGTGTCTCTTCTAGTAAGGAACCAGTTACAGTGGGTTTAGGGCCCACCCTACTCTGCTATGATCTCATCTTAATGGGATTACTTCCGCAGAGACCCTATTTATAAAGTCACATGCACAGATACGAGGGGTCAGGACTTGAACGTATCTTTTTTGGGAGATGCAATTCAATTCATAACAAATACCAGTACTTCACATCCATTACAGTTTTCTTTTTAATTGAGCTAACTGTTCAAGATAGTAAATTAATTGATATTGTTCAAAGTCCAAAACACTGAAAAGTTTGTTCTGATATTTCTCCTTCCTATCCCTGTTGTCCCAGTTGTCTAGCTTCCTCTGCAGAGGCATCCAGTGTTAACAGATTCTTGTGTATCCTTGAAGGGATGCTTATATGTGCGTAAAAAGTACATATGTATTCATAATCCAGTTATCCAAAAGTTCTAATGAGAACAGATGATTAAAAATCAATCATAAGAAGAATTCCCTCATCCCTCAAGGGTGGTCACTAGATACACGACCCTGAGAAATGGCCTGGGCACGGAGTAATCAGGGCTGCGTGTTCTTGGCACACCAGCAACAGTGTGCAGGGACATTCGGGG
Organism: Physeter macrocephalus; assembly: GCF_002837175.3. Lineage (NCBI taxonomy): Eukaryota > Metazoa > Chordata > Mammalia > Artiodactyla > Physeteridae > Physeter > Physeter macrocephalus. The sequence goes on along the minus strand of NC_041220.1, from coordinate 27,343,719 downwards.
CCCACGGTGGGTTAGCCTCCCCCAACAGATAGCACTTATGTCACTAAATCACCTAGTTGTGGCTGAAGTCTGGTGTGCGCGCATTGACCAGACTCTACTAGCATCTGGCGGTGTCTTACCCAGTACAGGCAAAGTACCTAAGAGGACTAACTTTGAATATTAGCTTTGGAAACCTAAAAATGTGAAGTCAATATAGGAAGGTCATGGACAGAAATGAGATTTTTTTTTTTTAATAAAATTCTCATTTTTTAGTCCACTAGAAGAGCCTTTTTTTCTCTTGAACAGAGGATACTCTTTAATGTCTTAAAGTTTTAAAAAAACATACACAGACTACCAAATGGCTAATTTAAATACACTTTTGTTTACCACAAACTGAGTTTTTATCCAGTGTGTTTCTTGTGTTTTGTCCAGTCTGTTAGGAATTAGAATGATCAGACGGACGTGGTCCTTTTCTTGTTTATGTGTTAGCTACCTATTACTTGGTGTATAAAACACTTGATGGCAGAAGGCAGTGGAGAGTACATAGACATAAAGCTTTGGAGAATTTTGACACTGTGACTGATTACGTACGAACGTAGTTGTACTTGCAGTTAGTAAGCCTTCTAGCTTGTGGGAGTGAGAATGAATTTTACTAGTGTGTTAAATTTAGAGACTGCTGATGGTTGAATATGAAAAGTACGATTCTAAAAAATTCTAGTCAGAATTTAGAATTTTATAGCTAACACTCCAGTTGATTTAAGTCCATTAGAATTTATCTTGACTTCATTTCTAATATTTAACACATTAGTTTGCAATTCTCATAGAATAAAAAGAGCAGTGATGTTGGGCATGAGACCTTCGTGATCTCTCGCTTTTTAAATTTCTTTCTCATTGATATTGTCTCTTCCTTTGGGGAAAACAAAACAAAGTATAACAAAAACCAAGCAGGATTGCCATGTATGCTTTCGTTATGCAGGTGCCGAAAATGATAGACGTGTCCGTGCTGAATATTTCCCCTCCCACTAGGCTCAGATAGGAAGGTTCTCTGTGGCGCGTGAGGGTGAGATGTGGGCTTTGGGTGATGGGGCGCAGGGAGTATTGACTTTCTGGAGACTCCTGGCACTAGCTGAGTCACCTTTGGAGTCTTTCACCACCGGGGTTTGAGAAGGACTGGTCTAAGATTGAGGGTCCAGGTTTGTTCCCCTGTTTTGTTCCCTAATACTCTGGGGTTGACATGTGCCCCATTGGAATTAGGATGTGATTTTAAGTGGGACCGAGGACATGAAATGGCTGTTCTTTATTTCAGAGGTAGGAAAATCAGATGGTATCAGTTGTGTCCTTCCCACTCTTTTTAGGGAGCTGCATCTCTTCAATATATTTTCCCTGTTGGCTTTGGGTTTTCATTTCCCACTGTTGTACTATTAGACAAAGTGTAGAAATAGTATTCATATTGCATATAATAATTTTAATTCATATAAAAATGCTAAGGTTATGTTTTAGGCTACTAGACTCTATTCATGAATTTTTTTGTCTCCTTCTTTGACCAAAGTTATTGAAATGACAGCAGTCTTATCTGTAGTTAGTATCTAGCCTGGTGCATTTTTTTCTTCTTTTCACCTTTCATCCTCCCTTGGTAGTGTCATTAAAAAGCAGGAAGGTGGTCGTGGTGTCTCTTTGATCGTTGTCCTTTACTTAGAACAGAAAATTAGAGTGCTTTTGAGGCCTAAACTACTAACCTTCCCTTTCCTTTGAAAGAGAATTCTTATGAAAGTATTGGAATATGGCGTAAAGAAAATATACAGTGCTTACATTTATGCCTTCCTGTATCACTTGGAAGTGAGTTATATTTTTCTTTTCTTTCCATCCTATTTTAAGTTTGTCTTCTTGACTCTGAAATGTAGTCTAATGCTCCAGGGGCTTCTGTTTCCTAAACATTAATCAGGCAGCTAAAAGTTCTGTAATGTCACAGTGTAGCTAAACTGGTCAAATATTTGAATTGCTCAAAGCGTTGTTTTATATTATTTTAGGTACTCAGTACATTTTGTCTTTTTTTTTTTTTTCCCCCATGACGAGAGTGTTTTATTTGACAGGAAACCTGATCGTGAGAGAGCTGAGGATTTTGATGCCACGACTCGAGAATCTAACTATTTCGGCCTCTCTCCAGAAGAGCGCAGAGAGAAGCAAGCTATAGAAGAATCTCGTTTACTCTATGAGATTCAGAACAGGGATGAACAGGCTTTCCCAGCCCTTTCCGTATGTATATAAAAAGGGATTTTTAAAAGTTATCCTTCAGAAGTCTTCCTTAATATAGTTTTTGTATTAAGCCATAGTTTTAAATGGTAGACTAATAGTTTTTAAACTGAAAGATACCTTGGTGATTATGCAGCTACCCCTCCTTTTCATCTTCATGAGTAAGGTGAGGTCTAAAGATATTTCTAGTTGGTGGCAGAGTTGAGGCAAGTAATAAATTGGTTATCCCACTTTAAGTTTAGTATTTTCTTTTTTAAAAAAATTTATTTTATTTTTGGCTGCGTTGGGTCTTTGTTTGCTGCACGTGGGCTTTCTCTAGTTGCGGCAAGCGGGGGCAACTCTTCGTTTCGGTGCGGTGGCTTCTCTTGTTGCGGAGCACAGGCTCTAGGCACGCAGGCTTCAGTAGTTGTGGCTTGTGAGCTTAGTTGCTCCACGGCATGTGGGAATCTTCCTGGCCCGGGGCTTGAAGCCGTGTGCTCTGCATTGGCAGGCGGATTCTTAACCACTACGCCACCAGGGAAGCCCTAGTATTTTCTTTTGAACCAAAACTCGTTTGTTTTTTTGCTAGCCAAAACCAGTAACTTTCCCTAAGCAGTAGAGGTTCATGATTCAGTTAACCAGATACATCTGTAAAACCGGGAAACTCTTTTCAGTGTTCCCTATTAAACATACCAGGACAAGATTAACCTAGTACATACAAATAAGAGCTGTTGTTCAGAGTGGTCACTGTTGGAGGTGGTAGTACATGCAGCCCTGTGGCTTTGCCCTTGCTCCCTGTGTCAGACGCTGGGCTGTGATGGATGCTTCTCTGATGAGACAAGTGTTCCCTACCTTTAAGTTTCTTACTTCTTTTGGGGGAGGCAGAAGGGAAAAACAGTTCTTGCGTAGAGTGAAGTAAATGCTGTGTGAGGAGGGGTCACTGGCAGCACAGGGCAAGGGTTTCAGTAGTTGTGGCTTGTGGGCTCAGTAGTTGTGGCTCGCGAGCTTAGTTGCTCCACGGCATGTGGGAATCTTCCTGGCCCGGGGCTTGAAGCCGTGTGCTCTGCATTGGCAGGCGGATTCTTAACCACTACGCCACCAGGGAAGCCCTAGTATTTTCTTTTGAACCAAAACTCGTTTGTTTTTTTGCTAGCCAAAACCAGTAACTTTCCCTAAGCAGTAGAGGTTCATGATTCAGTTAACCAGATACATCTGTAAAACCGGGAAACTCTTTTCAGTGTTCCCTATTAAACATACCAGGACAAGATTAACCTAGTACATACAAATAAGAGCTGTTGTTCAGAGTGGTCACTGTTGGAGGTGGTAGTACATGCAGCCCTGTGGCTTTGCCCTTGCTCCCTGTGTCAGACGCTGGGCTGTGATGGATGCTTCTCTGATGAGACAAGTGTTCCCTACCTTTAAGTTTCTTACTTCTTTTGGGGGAGGCAGAAGGGAAAAACAGTTCTTGCGTAGAGTGAAGTAAATGCTGTGTGAGGAGGGGTCACTGGCAGCACAGGGCAAGGGTTAGCTACTTGAGTTTGGGGGCACTGGGCGCCCTGTGCCTATGGTCTGAAATATCGGTAAGTGATACCAAATGACCTGTGATGGAGAGTGGTGGCTGGAACACTTTCTTAACAGTGGGTTAAACAAACAAAATGGAATGTTACAGGATGCTACCCAATATATATATCAATATATATGATACATATATTGGCATATATATATACACACATATGTATATCGATATGTATAATATGTATATAGGTATGTATATTTGTACCAGTATAAAACATTAAAGCCCCACACAGTCAATTTTTTGTGTTCTGGCCTCCATGGGATCCTTCAGAGGTATGAGATGCTCAGTTGAAAACAGCTGACCTGGAACAGTATATATACAGTTCAGTCTGGCACAGGGATTGGAGTTTAGGAATTACTGGAAGAAGTGCCCAAATTCATATGTGAATTAGGCATGGTCTTTAGTCTCAGTATATTTATCTCTGTGATATATTATTTTCCCATAATATTTAGAAAATAAAAAACTACAAATCATTTAAGCTTCTACTCACAGCTTTTTGTCCTTTTGTCAGTTAGTGAACAGGGAGAAACAACTACTGTAATGTGGGAATAGATCGTGAAATTGTTTGATTGTTAAAATGGGGTCTTCGTACTCATTGTCTTTAAATAGGCATTTGATCCTGTCTTGGACTTGATAGCAACTCAGGTTTGTCTTTTAGAAAACGCCTGCCACAGAGGGCTGAGGCCCTCTTCTCAGCCGTGTGCAGCATTTACTCACAGATGCTAGAAGAGGAGAGACCTTCAGTGGTGATTTAGCTGAGAAGCCAGACTTATTCCAGTCCCCGTGTTTCACCAGTTAGAAGTTGGAGCTCACGTGGAGCTTGGGGGATTTGTTGACAGTCAGTAGCATGTCAGTGGTTCGCGTCCCAGTGCACTGTATCTGCCCGTTTGCACTTGGGTGTTTCTCCCCCACCAAGGGCTGTGGCTCAGCTATGGCTGCTTTTGAAGGCTTTGTGCAGAGAATGGAAGTATAAGTTGCAAAGTGAAGGTTTGGTAAGGGTGGCTTCCTGAAATATGGGCGTACGAAGAAGTCTTCATACTAATTTAAGCCAAGCGTCTGATTGCCTTATTAGTAAGCCGATTACTATAGAGTATATAATATGAACCCTAGGTCCTATTTTTTTTGTAGTTTGGGAAGTATAAAGATAGGGCTATGAATTTTTAGAGTTTTATTAGTTAGATGTATGAAGAGTAAGGTTAATTAGAAGATTTTGTTCATACATTTGTGAGTAAATCTTTAACCCAAAGTGTTGGGTTTTGTTTATTTTAAGAGCTCATCAGTCAGCCAGTCAGCTTCTCAGAGTAGCAACCCAGGCATCCAGAGAAAATCAGCACATGGAAGCGATAGAAAAGGAAGCAGGCGGAGAATGGACACCGAAGAAAGAAAAGATAAAGGTATGTTATTTCATCATTTGAAAGCAGATGCGAGAGATCTGTTTCTGGCTTAAGGTCAGACATGGGGAAAAGAACTTACTTTTTAAATGATTAAGCAATGTACTGTCACGTCTCACTGTTGTAGAGAAGCATTGACTCAAGCTAAAATAAAGCACATTGTGTTATTCTGAAAACTCTATTATCCACTGACTAAACATGGTTCAAATGGTACTTTCGGCTTTCTCTGTCTTCACGTTTTATAGTTGTGTCTTCACACCTAACTAGTGAATGATGCCGTCTTTTTTATCCTGATCTGTTATAGACTCTGTCCATGGACATACCCCCTTGGATAAAAAGCCCGAGCCAGGCACACTGGAGGTAAACGTTTTAAATACTAATTGCATCTCTTTCTTTTTCCTTAACATTGTGATAGTGTAGAAGAAGGTGGAGATGACTTCATCATTTTATAACAAAGTGTTAGGGAAGTAGAAAAGCAGAAGAAAATTGAGAAAAAATTACAGTGCTTGAGGAGAATTCACGCGCAAATTATAACCGTTTCTTCAAGGGTACCTTATGATGACCTATCTGAATTGGTGGAACATAGCTTAGCTTTTACTTTCCATTACTCTATAGTAGACTGAGATTTTTACGGGAAAAGTGCTGTTTTGAAACCATGCCCCCCATAAAAACTGCCCAGTAGTCTGATGTGATGAAGATGTGGAGGCAAAATCCCCTACTTGTTGGAGCCCAGGTACAATGGAAAAGAGTAGTTTGTCATCAGAGGGTTCAGGCAGGTGCGGGTAGGGTGAGCTGTAAAGGCGGCCGTGGTTACCCCAGAATGTGGGTCTTTGAAATGCAAAAGTATGCTTTTTTTTTTTTTTTTTTTTTGGTGCTTCCAAAGAATATTAGCAATGATAAGTGTTCAAGAATTACATCACCATCAAAGAAATTAGAGTGCCCACCTCCTACAGAACAAGTAAGTACCTTGTAGCATTTGACACTGAATGCTCCATTCCTTGGGTTTCTTAATCTTAACTCTTACTGTCATCATTAAAAAACAGAAAATACAGGAAGTGGGAGAATTTACTCTATCTAGTATCATAATTTGGAATACAATTATGATTTTTCTCTCATTCTGTTCTTGGTTAGTCTAGAATGTTCTCAAGTTTTAATGGAATGTTATTTTTATAATCACCATTGTCTGGACATAGAAGCCATCCTTCTGAATTGATTTTGAATAAGTTTGTATCTGGCACCTTGTGTTCCCTTTGTGGTGAGTTGGCTTGAAAATGAGATTTTTGAAGGGAAATTATGAATTTCTGTTTTATTTCAAAACGTTAAAGAAGCGTTAGACAACTCTGCATGCTTAACAGTTATTTCATAGAAGGGAGGGAATGTAATGATTGAAGAGATTAGAAAAATACACATCTAAAGTGCAATAATACCACCAATTTACAGATTTAATGATGAAGGAACCTGAGTTCTAGCAGATTATTTTGGTTCTTGATCTAATACAGGAGTAGAGAAGGTTCTTATCCTTTGTCTTTCAGTTAACATCCTTCATGTCAGGTAGAAAGTGTATAGTTTTATGCTAAGTCTTTGTGTGAGGAGCTTCTAAACTCATGAATTTCAGGGTGATTTCAATGATTTTGCTTTCTTGCCTTAAAAGCATTGTGTTCAAGTTGCGTTGTAGTTTGTTTCTAACCCTGCCAGTGACTTCTGTGACTTTGGTGGGCAGTCACTGGTTAGGATCACATTTGTTAGTATGGAATTTTCAGCTACTGTGTTTTTTTCTTTCATTTCTAAGACCAGAGAAAGACCATTTATGTAGAAACCACAGGTGTGTAAAAGGTACCTGTGGTGGTTGAATTAGTGTTAAGCAAAATGAACTCTTGTCTTTTTCCACCCCCTCTTCTTGAAGAAGCCAGCAGAACATGTGTGTCTGTCCAATCCAGCTCCCCTTCTAGTGTCTCCAGAGGTACATCTAACTCCTGCCGTGCCTTCTTTACCAGCCACTGTGCCAGCCTGGCCAAGTGAACCTACAACTTTTGGACCAACAGGTTAGATAAAAATTTTAAAAGCTCAGTGAATCAACCAGCAAAAGCTGTCCAAGTCTTGAAATTCTTGAGTGTGGGCTTGACCTCCGGGCAGAAGCGGGTGTGTGGAGCCCCCAGCGCTGCTCTGCTTCCAGCTTCCCGTGGCGCTCGTCTGAGGGACGCCCTCACGGTCTCAGCGGCTGTGTGGGCTCTGGTTGCCCAGTGCTGGCAGCACAGTTTTCACCCCCATGGGCCAGCTCTCTGCCAGGCTCCGTGTCTTGTTCATAAGAGCTGTTATTAGCAGGTACTGACTCAAAGCTTGTTTTCTGGGCGCTTACTTCCTCCTTTGTGTCCAGGAGCGTGTTTGGTTGACATTAGTACTTCTTTAGATTGCTTCAACACACACCGTTTTACTAGCTATACAATTTTATAGCATTTCTTCATCTTTTAGCTTAATGTAAACATATTTGTAGAGAATTATTTTTACCTCTTTATAGCTTTTGATTCCTTTCCCTTTCTTTTGTAGGTGTCCCTGCTCAAATTCCTGTTTTGTCAGTGACACAGACTCTGACCACGGGACCTGATTCTGCTGTGTCCCAAGCTCATTTAACACCCTCTCCAGTTCCTGTGTCAATACAGGCCGTTAACCAGCCCTTGATGCCTTTGCCTCAGACACTGAGCCTTTACCAAGACCCACTCTATCCTGGGTTTCCTTGTAACGAAAAGGGAGATCGAGCCATTGCACCACCTTATTCACTGTGTCACACTGGGGAGGACCTGCCTAAAGGTGAGCTCCTTCTCTGAGTTCAAGTTGATTTTATTTATCAAGTACTGATACAGGTTCAGTGAGAAATGTAAGTAGAGGACAGAGGTCATGTTGCTGAGTAAGCCAAAGGACTTGCTTGGGGAGGACAGCAGAGATTCAGCTGTTAGTCACTCATCACTCCTGTTTCAGCTTCTGTTTGATTGGTGTGTGTTTTTATATGTTTAGTAATATATAAGCTATTATTTATAGCAGCAGCCCCTCCCCTTACTCCCCTGCCCCTGTCATTTTTTCAAAAACAGTCTGAAACCATTTTGAATTAAATCTTAATAGTGTTACTAACCAGATAACTAAACAGTACTGAGTTTTCACATCAGTGGTTTGGTGTTTGGAACTACTCATGTTACTTCATCCATGAAAAAACTGTAGAGGAGAATGAATAGAATACATAATAGCTGTCATTACAGCACTGCATGCAATAGTATATATTTTTTAAGGAATTCTTTTTAAATTCGTCTTTTTTTTTTTTTAAAGAAAGTTTAGTTTGCAGGATTTCCTATTTGAAAAACTGAAGGAGTAATATAGTGACTCTCTGTGCTCTTTACTTGGATTTTTGTGGATAATTTTCTTTTATTAAGTCAGTGGTTTGATGTTTGTGTCTGTGGGTAACCGGCTAATGTCAAATGAATACCTGAGCTAGTATTATCCTACTAATCTTGTTAATGATTTAGGTTTATGTTGATTTTTACGCTTACCCCCAACTTTTTTATTTCATAATATTTTAAACCCCACAGAGAAGTTGAAAAAGAAATGCAGTGAGCATCTGAGTTTTCTTTGCACAGATTTAAGTTTAGTCATAAAAATCTCAATTTAAGCCATTTTGGGGCATGGATGTTAGACTAGATAAAGCATGTTGAATCTGGAATTACCTTGCAGTAACAGAGTCTGGTTTTGGTTATATTACAATTTTTAATATATGTTTTATATCACAGGCTAGAGAAAAACAATTCAAGTAGGCAAAATTATCCTTAGAACTATATATCATTTGAGGATAATGAACAAAAGCTTTTTGTGAACATATAATTTTAGTGAGTGATGATGTTACTTATTTTCAGATAAGAACATTCTTCGATTCTTCTTCAATCTTGGTGTAAAGGTATTTATATTTTATCATTTTGAAGTTATTTTAAAGTTCATACTGTTTTAAATTATTACCATTTAAATAATCTTAACTCTTATCCTGTTGGTCAATAACCTGAGGTTTACTAAATCTCATTATTTTAAGAAGTAGCATTTTCAGTACCATATAGTTTGTTTTTGGTGGTGATTGAGGCTCCAGTATTTGCTTGCTTTTCCTTTTAATTGGCAGTGGTTTAACCCTGTGAGTATATTCGGGAAACAGCCCAGTGAAAGTGCCCCTCTGAGGGATTAGGTGAGAGGTCTGGGTTTGAAGGTCTGCTCCTGCACTTTCTGTCTTGTATGGCCCTGGGCAAGTCATCGAGTGTGTCTGAGCCTGGCTATTTTTTATTTATGGAATGGGGATGATGCTCTTCGTCTGTCTGCCTCAGTTGCTTGAAAGGCTGAGAGGAGGCCAGGCCACCCGTGGAAGGTGGAGCTCACTAGCAGAGCGGAGCTCCCTATGGGAGGTGATCAGCCTGGAGGTGGCTTGTCTTAGAAAAGCTGGAGAACTCTGTTCTCGCCAGTGCGGTGTTGTCTGCTGTCTTGGATTCGTTTCTGTGGGTTCTAGACTGTTAATACATGAAATGAAGTGCCCTGCCGTGTGTGGCCTACGGACCAGTTCATAAAAGGAGACTTGATTGATTTCTCCATCTGCTGCATTCATGCGTAGTTTATATTTATCTCTATATATATTTATATGTTATATATATTTATATATATATTTATATATAATATATATATTTATATATATATTATATTTATATATATATATATTTAATGTTGGCTGTAGCCGATTGGTTAATTAACCAGTTGTCTGGTAAATTTTTCTTCGTGTTTTGGTGTTTAGCTGAACCCTTTGCAGGGGAAGGATTTGGAGTATTTCATTTTCGGTATTTATCCTTATCTGACTAGACGTCTGACTTTCATCCTTGCAGTTGGATTGCTCTGGGATCTCTTCTGACTGTGGAGTCCAGATGTTGGGGGTCACCTACTTCTGTACCAGCGTCTTTATGGTAGAACACGTGTAGACTAGGTAACTAGTTGTCACGGGGTCACACATTGAGTTAGTGGTAGAGCCAGAACATGAATGAATGCAGGTCAAGCTAAACAGCCAGTGATCGAGAGACCGAAGTTGGAGGCTCAAGTGCTTGATTGATGGTGGTGGTTTTTGAGATCTGTATCACCCCAGATTACTTCTGGGCAGTTAGATCTAAAGGATGGAATTAACGATCATGATAATCTGTAGGTGGGTTCATTACTCTGTCTCCTTTCACACCTCTGTAGCGGGACTTGGAGTTGGTTTCAGGATAGGAACAAGGAATGGAGTCTCATAGCCGTGACTTAATGTTGTAACTCCTTTGCATGTTGCGTATCAGAGTGATCTAGTATTTGGACTGCAGTTTTACGGTCTTTGCAGGCGTGAGAAGCTTATCCTGAGCCCACTCTGAACTTCTCCCCGCCCCCCGTGTTGTTTATCTTACTGGTTTTCTTTGTCTTTTGTAGGCATACAGTTGCCCTATGTGGGCCCCGCATTCTTACCTGTACCCTCTGCACCAGGCCTACCTGGCAGCCTGCAGGATGTACCCAAAGGTCCCTGTCCCCATGTACCCTCAAAACCCTTGGTTCCAAGAAGCTCCTGCTCAGAGTGAAAGTGACTGTGCCTGTCCGGATGCACACTTCCCCATGCAGCCTGAGGCCAGTGTTAACGGTCAGATGCCCCAGGCAGAGATTGGACCGCCGACGTTTTCTTCAGCCCTGGTTATCCCTCCGTCTCAGGTGTCTGAAAGTCACGGACAGTTGTCTTATCAGGCCGACCTGGAATCTGAAAACTCTGGGCAGCTTCTTCACGCTGAATATGAAGAGTCGCTGAGTGGCAAGAACATGTTCCCGCAGCCGTCTTTTGGACCGAACCCATTCTTAGGCCCGGTTCCCATCGCACCTCCTTTCTTTCCTCACGTTTGGTATGGGTACCCTTTTCAGGGATTCATAGAAAATCCAGTAATGAGGCAGAATATTGTTCTGCCCTCTGATGAGAAAGGAGAATTGGATCTGCCCCTGGAAAATCTGGATCTTTCTAAAGAATGTGCTTCGGTTTCCGCAGCAGACGAGTTTCCCGAGGCTGGAGGTGAAGACACGCGTCCTCTCCCTGAAGCCAGTGTGAGCGAGCGCGAAGGCCGGGCGGAGCCGTCATCCCAGACGCCTAAGGCAGATCTGGCGCTGGCTCCCGTCCCTCCTGCGGCAGAGGGGAAGGCTCCGCTTCCCACTCAGATTCTAAACAGAGAGAGAGAGACTGTGCCTGTTGAACTTGAGCCTAAAAGGACCATTCCGAGTCTGAAAGAAAAACCAGAAAAAGTGAAAGATCCTAAGACTGCTGCCGACGCGGTCAGTGGGGCCAGCTCTGTGGACAGCAGGGTGCCGAGACCAAAAGAAGAGAGCTCAGAGGATGAAAGCGAGGTGTCTGACATCCTGAGAAGTGGTCGATCCAAGCAGTTCTATAATCAGACTTACGGAGGCAGGAAGTACAAAAGTGATTGGGGCTATTCTGGTAGGGGGGGCTACCCTCATGCGAGAGGGGAGGAGTCCTGGAAAGGGCAGCCAAGCAGGAGCCGAGATGAAGGTTATCAGTACCATCGGAATGCCAGAGGACGGCCCTACAGGGGGGATAGGAGGAGGTCGGGGATGGGAGATGGCCATCGGGGACAGCACACTTGATGGTGTTGCTGCGGCGTTTTAGAGCAGAAGCCCTAAGATCTTAGGTGGAACGTTTCTGAAGTCTTTTAAAAAAAATACATTAAAATAAAAACCCAAATTGGAACTCTCTCCTCCCCTGCCCCTTTGCCCTCCCTCTCATTCTGGACAAGAGATTTTGCATATGCGTTTAAGGGGGCAGGTGAATTCCTGGTGTTGCCATTTTTCTTCATTCACAATCTGTCTGTCGGGTGACTGCCCCCATAAAAAGTAAGAAATAAGTTTGTTAAAGTATTTTTTATAAACAGCTTAATATGAAACATCATAGATTTAGTGTTTGATTTTTTTCCTTATATAAGTTTAATTTTCAAATGTTGGAAATGAGTGCTTTATAGTGTTTACTAAAGTGACAAAATACATCATTTGACACACTATAGATTCCAAAACATAACATTGCACCAAATAGAAATGTATATTTTATTATGCAATGCCTTAGTCATAAACTGGGCTCAAACAATTCTTAGCCTAAAACACTGTTGTCTTTTGAAATGCTTCCAACCCAAAGGCCTTTCATCTCAATATCTGTCAAACTTGAATAATGTCTTCTCTTTAATATTACACATAAGGCAGCCTATTAACCTGTGTCTTAGAAATGTTGTATATAGTTCTTTTAATATTCATAGGGTATATTTTTGAATTTTGGTGAGTATTTGTTGAACTTGAGATTGCATACAAGAATAGATGTTTAAGAAATAATAGGAAATCTAATGAAATGGCTGTTCCCACCAAGAATTCTTAGCACTGGTGTAAATATCATGGTGCCTACTCGAAAGAAATGTAGATGCTATGCATTTTGAAAATAATCTGCATCTGTTAAAACTGCAGAAGTTTTTTAATGCCACTTTAACACTAATGCACTGACAGATTTAAATATTTTGTGAGAAGAAATGTTAAAAATTTTTAGCCTGACAGGTTTCTATAGAGTTACTGTGTTTCATTTTTCCCTTTGCACCGCCCTCGGTTATGTGTACCACTTTACATTTGCATGTTCAATCTGTCACGGCTGGAACTATAGTACAAAAAAGGATGATTGTGACTTTGAGTTCTTTTCTAGAGGATGCTGCTAGACAGTGGATTTGTTTGCATTTAATAACTTGTCACCCCTTCGGTGACATGTCTCTGATTCTGTTTCCTTCCAGTCTCTTGCAGTATTCACTAGCCTTTCCCTTTGCATGTTGCACTCAGTTCCCATTTGGAGATTTGATTCTCTGAATTAACACAGTATTCATTCATCTGTGTTACTATGTAAAAATAACTGTAGCTTATATTTCTTATTTGTACATACCAATGTGAAGTTCTACCCTTTTTTATGTTCTGCTTTGATCAGGAAGTTTTGAGTGCTATGCAAATAATGTAATTTCTCTTTGCATGCCATGTGTAATATACCTAGCCAAAAGTAGATTTTTTTTTTTTTTAAAGCAATTACTTTATAAAAGCAGATACAATTCACTTGAATTTGACAAACTGAAGCAGATGAGTTTTCTGGGTTCTCTGATAACCTGCGGGAATGTTTGGACGCCAGCTAGGCTCAGTGAATCTCCACTGTACTGTAATAATGGTTATTTACCTCTGTGTTGTTTTAATTACCTAATGTCTTTGTAACTGCTGATTTGAGTAGTGATTAGTGTGTAGATGTTTTGTAACATAGGATTTTAGAGAGCACTTTGAAAGATAACATTTTATTCTGATGGTGCTAGGTAAAAATTTGTAAAGACTGGGATGGTTGTGTGGAAAAGAAAAAAATTCTTGAGAGAACCTGTTGAAAGGAATTTCTGTTGTCACCTTCTGAGCTGGAACAACTGGGGCAGAAGGTACTGCTTAAGCAATTTTTTTCTTGGTTAACGTGAACAGTTGTTAGGGAATGAGAAGATGAGAGGGTCCTCCACTTTCAGCTCATGCTTGTATATGTAGGATTAGCTTACCTGATAATTTTAATGAAAATTACATTAGATATAATGACCAGATTTAAAAGTTCAATGTAAGTTTGATCTCAGGAGTCCAAAAGAAATCGCTACTTCCTGTGTCCTTTGTTTTATTGACTGGGATTTGATCCTCCCAGTTTCTTCTCGAAATGTTTAAAAATTGGATAGGAAAGAATACTGTTTATTTCTTCACTGTCACTCTGTCTTACCTCAGTTGAGTAACAGAATACTCTATAGTTCCTGAAGGAAATGCCTATTTGCTTCCTGTTTCCCATACTTACCTCCAGGACATGATGGAAGCAGTGCTGAAAGAGAACTTTAGCCGTTGGTACTTTACTCAGTGACCTCTGGAATAAAAGAACTCTGACTTTTGATGATTCGTTTTAAAATTATCTGTCTTTATGTGAAGGTCAGTTTTATTTTTTTCCTTTAGGTTTGTTATCAATATGTTAGTCCAGGGGTTTTGCCTTATGCTGAGGCCACACTAGGGCCAAGCAAGCTTTTGTCCTCCTTCGTTTTAACTGAGTCATATGGTATGTTGACATGAGATAAAATGTTTCAGAGAAAAGCAAAAGCTTAGAAGTGAGAATCATTTGTATTTTGAGTTGGAAATTATGGAACTTACTCTATTACGATACACATTTTGAAGAACAAATGTTTAGAATGACCAAAGCTCACCTGTTCTTTTCATTTTAGTTGCTTTTGCTAAACTTGATTCCAGCCCCTTTCCTTTTAGCATTGTGTGTATTTCTCTTCCTCATTTCCTCTCAGATAAATCTTCAATTCTTGCTCCACATACCCGTTGGTGGCAGGATGCTAGCATCTGTGTAGTCCTCATCCTGTTTCCTGGTAACCTGTATGTTCATTTTCATGGCTGACCTAAGCTCAGACCCTGCCTTGGCCTGGCAGGAGTAGGTTTCCCCTACTGATACATTATCGTATTTGATGCAGACTGTATATATTCTTGCAGTGTGTTTCCTTTGTGACTCAAGGTTGAATAATAATGCCTGTGAACTGCAAACTTGCTTATGATCGACTTGGTGCAATAAAGTTCCTTTCTAACCACTTCTGGTTTAGAAAGCATTCAGCCATCCTAGAAACTAGCAATATTTATTTATGCCTCATTTATTTTACCTTAGTCTTTCACTTATGGGTACTAAGCAAGGTCCATTTTAGTGTAGCTGAAGAGACTACATATTTGCATATTTGGCTACACTATTTGTTTACTGTATTTTGCTTCCTATTTAATGTCTAAATGCTATTGTGTTGTTTCCAAGCTTAATGGCTCAGTTCCAGTATATCAGTTTCAAAGAACTAAGGTTTTGCTACTAGTGGCAGCCACTTACTCTCCCACTAATTGGGATTTCCCACTAATTTAGGTTTTTTTCTCCCCTGAAATACAAATTTTAGGAAAATCCTACACGAGGGGTGGGTGCATGTCTTAATGCTGGGAAACAGCGACTTTGGGGTTGAATTTACTTGAATGGATTAAAAATTGCATTGTTACAGAGCTAGAAAAAAATTTATGTATGAAAAATGATAATAGCCTTACACTGAGTACAAATAATACTTAAAGCATGTGAAGATGTGATCATTTGTGATGTTACTTGTAAAAAAAAAAAAGTATATATACATCTTTTGAAGTGTTGAAAGGAAAATAGTACTTTATATTCTTTATCATATCACTTTTTGTAAGTGTTGAATATATTCCTGTTTATTTTTCTATGTTCTGTTTTGTAGCCTTAAGAAGTGTTTCAAACATATCTGAATGTATAAAATAAGAGTAAATGCCCTACATGGTGTGATGCTGCATTATATATAAAACTGTGTGCATATATTAAATTTTGTCTCTTGATTCTGCTGGTGATTCTTTGGCTCTAGGGCTTTAACCAAGTAATATAGCATATACATCTTAAGAGGAGTTTAAGTAGACTCCTAAAATTAAGAGTTGTTTGCCATGGTTTTTACCCAGTCAGGAAATCTAGTGTGTGTGCAATTAAACACCACCCGGGGATTATCATCTGTGGGGTAGGTGCTGTCCTTTTCCCTACGTTACATACATATATAATAAAACGGGGGTCACGCAACTAGTAAGTGGTAGAATTTGGATTTGAACCTAGCTCTGAGTGGTTTGAGAGCTAGTCCTGTCATTTTTCTCAGCAGTCATTCAATGAAATGGGGATGTGTAGAATAAGAATAATTTATAGATTAAATGACTCAGTTTTCTTAAGTTAAATAAAACACTTTGAAAGTTTTATTTGAAAACTGAGGTAGCAAGTATACTTAAATACTTTGAAAACCCAAGTTTCTTAAGGTTGTATTTCTTCATTAAATCAAGTCGCCTAAGAATATTGCTAGTCAATACTCATTTAACCTACTATGGACTTTCTCATCTTAGAGTGGCTTTCTCAGGAAGCAGAGCCTGAAACAAAGGCTTCATTCAGCACAGGGTTTGAGAGAGAGGTGACAGGTGCAGGGGCAGCAAGCTGGGAAGGGGGATCCCAAGTCCTATAGGCCAGTTTGGGGCTGCCTGAGGTGGTGAGTGAACTATCACAGAAGCTTGGAGGGGTCAGAGGGAGAAAGGAAGGAGGAAAAGGGGGAAGCGTTTCTGTTGGCTGTGTTGAGTGCCAGCACCTCTTCCCACGGAGCTGATAAGGAAGCAAGCAAGCGTTGCTGCTGGTTGAAGCCCTTGCGGAACTGGCCACTCGAATGTGGATGGATAAGAAGGTGAGGCTGGCTGACCAGTGGGCCACAAGAAGTGTCCCATGCCGGGTTTCTCAAAAAGTTTTCAGAGAAAAGCAGAATGGTCTGCTTTTCGAGTATATTTATTTGTTTTGCTTTCACTTGTTGACTCAAGTGCAGGTCTAGGGAATGAGGATGTAAATAAACTGCAAAAGAGAAAGTAAACACGACTTCCCTTCACAGACCATAATTTATAAGCTTTTCCAAAAGTGAATCATGCACGCCTCAGAATAGTGAAGCTACAGTTGTTGGTATGAACATCGAATTAAGAGTTTTCTAGATCCTCCGAGTTCAAATAATTCTGTGTAGTTAAGCTAGTTTCATTTTTAAAAAATTCTCTTTGGCTACGTTGGGTGTTCGTTGCTGCGCGCGGCCTTTCTCTAGTTGCGGTGAGCAGGGTCTACTCTTCGTTGCAGTGCGCGGGCTTCTCATTGCGGTGGCTTCCCTTGTGGAGCAGGGGCTCTAGGAGTGCAGGCTCAGTAGTTGTGGCGCATGGGCTTATTAGTTGCTCCACGGCACGTGGGACCTTCCTGGACCAGGGCTCCAATCCGTCCCCTGCATTGGCAGGTGGATTCTTAACTACTGCTCCACCAGGGAAGTCCACTAGTTTCTTTTAAATGAAAACCTTGGTTTTGGATTAAACGTCTTTGGGTAGGGTAAGAAAGTAATGCTATGCCTATCTATCTATCTAGGGATGTGCCTGTTACTGTGTAACTTAGTTCTTTGCAATTTTCTAAGATATGTTCAGAAATCAGGGGCCAAAAATGGAGACCAGAAACCAGAGGGCACAGACATGAAGTGACACCAATGCTCTGCTCCACGAGAACGGACGGATGGTCATGGTTGCCAGTCTCATTAGCTGAAAACTTGTAGATACGGAAGACAGACGTGGACACATGCAGGGCTGGGAGCTGGAACTATCCACTACAACCTGCCTGTATTATCCTTTCCTCTCACTAAGCTCTTCAGTGCGCATTCTGACTTGTCTCACGTGGATTTTCTTACCGTTTTTGTCATCATAGGTGCTCCTTTCCCTGGGAGCTGCCTCCTTCATGTAGCCCCTTCTGACTCTCCCACCGAGAACTATTTCTCTTCTGAACCACGTGGTGCTCGCAATACACCAGGCACTGGGGTTGAGGGCTTGACGTATGTGTATCTAAATGAATGAGTGAAATTATAGAACCAACTAAGAAGTTACCCATTCTTTCTACAGAAACACAGAACCTCTATGGCGAGTAGATTCATTCCCTCAATACAGTAGGCAAGCAAGCTACGTGCCAGACACCAAACTGCACACTGAATCTGTAAGCAAGAGAGAAAGCACTGGACGACTTCAAGATGTTATGGTGTAAAATTAGGTTAACTTAAATTACATAGGTACACTTTTTGTAAAGACTGCTGCACACTAGGTTGACTGTAATTTATATGTACAAAATTTCAATTCAAAAGGTAATGGGTGTATATGTCTCCTTTATTCCCTGTTCTTAACCATCAAGTTATCCTTCCCAAAAGCATTAACTTTCTTGAGTATCCTTTTGCGTATTTTCGTATTTTGTCTATTTTCATATAAACAGTGGTGTATTATAATAAATTATGTTGCACCATGCTTTTTTGCTTAGAGATTTTTTCTAATCAGGATATACTGAGCAGTGTCATTCAAGAGCTAACATCTGCATTCATGTATTTGAGTTGCTAACAGATTTTATAAAAAAAAAACCCTTTTCCTTGTGTTAACAATTTTAAGTCCTTTTCTAAACTATACAAAATTTTAAGTAACATGTAAATCTGTTTTAAAATTTTCATTTACAAGAAAAATAATACAATCGATACATATTTTATCATCAGCAGTAAGTAGAAAGAACTGTGCTCTTATAATACAAATATTTTAAGGACATAATAATCAGTAAATAAAAACAGCTTTTGTCTTACTTTATTCCATACATTTGAAATAATGATTCACAAATTTAACCTATCTTTAAAAATAAGCAATACTTTAGTATAATCCCATTTATGTACAAAACAAACCCTTTACATATTCACAGTTAAGTGCACAGAAAAAAAGCATGAAAGGATATATATTATTAAACATAAACACTGGTAACATTTGGGAGGATAAAATAAAGGGAAATCATAACTCTTCCATATATTTCTGTAATATTTGAAAATTTCACAATAAACATGTATTTATGGATTACTCAGATAAAGCAATAATTTTTAAAGGCCTAATGGGGCTTAGTTAAACCATACTTTCTATCCACTGTTTGCATATTAATTAAAGCTTCTGTTGTTTCAAGAAGCTCTAAAAGTTTGTTCAATAATTTCTAATTTTCCTAAACTCTTTTCCTCACCTGTAGTGTAAGTTAGTTCCAGCTCAGCGCATTAGGCAGAAGTATAATTGAAAGTGGTTTCACACTACAGGTATCCCACTGTTCAAGAAATTTGGATAAGTCTTTAGAACTCCTGCTACACACTATCCAAAACTAAGAAAAAAAGTCAAATAGATAATATCCTTTATATCCAAACCTGGAAATGAATATATTTGGTACCAAGGGATACCTCTATTGCTATTTGGGGACCGCTTTGCCTTGATGTTGCCTTTAGGTAAGTGGCTCACAGTCCTTGGCTGCCCATCAGAAATCTGTGGAAGTTTAAAAATACAGATGCTTAGGGACCAACTGTAAAGATTTTGAACCTGTACTGTATTTTTAAGGGAAACAAATAGTCTTTAAAATGCTTTTTCCAAAATCTTGATCAGCGATTACATAAAGGTATTTTTTGGTTTGTTTTGTGGTTTTTTTTTTTTTCTACATAAAGGTATGTTTATAGAATGACATCACCTTGAGAATAATTACAGAATATAGAATCTTATAAAATGCTACATCTAATTCAGAGTAAAGTTAGGATGTTTTTTTGGGGGGGCAGTGTTGAAATGATTTTCTTGCTAAAGATATTCAAAAGCACCAAAAACACTGTCAACAATGCTTAAGCTGGTAATAGTCTTTTCCCCGCAGTGGTGTTCTGTAGTAGATAATCTTCCTTTGAAAGTCTAAACACATTGACAATTTAATGCAAAGACTGAAAACAAATATATATAATCCTGATGTTTATTTATCAAATTTCATCAGTGGCATCATCGACCGGCTTTTAAAATAAGGGCAGTTTCATTATAGTGGCATACTTGGCAAACCATATAAGTACAGAAACCTTTTTCAAGATTATTAAAAGGGGACAACACTGCTCAGCATTTGGTACCTGAATATATAATACACGTACTGAATATCTTCCCATACATCATGAAAACTTAGAGGTAATTTGTATAGCCTGAAATGTCTTCATTTTAGAATGTTATGCACAAAAAGGGCCTTATCATCAAGAACAGAAAAGTGGCATTTGCTGTATTCAGACAATTTAAAACACAACTGGCTTTATGTTACAGTAAGTAAACTATACTTCTATCTCCAGAGCATGTGGGGCATAAAACCTGATCTAAGTTTTATAGGACAAAAATCCCAATAAATGTTTCTTTTAATAAATGGCTTATCGATATTCTCAGATTCACTCTAATCATCCAAGAAAAAGTAGTTTCCACTCTTCTTTTGTTCTACATCCTAAAAAATAAAATAGAGAAGGAACAAAAATCAACACCGTTCTCCTATATGTAAAGGTAGGGTAGACTTTCACCTGCAGAATTACTTAGCAGTGTTTATAAGTGTCTATACAACCTCCTCTGCACTCACTGGCTGCTTCTGGATATGCCTGGTTCCACTACTTAAAGGCAAGATTACTACCTCTGCTACCCATCCCTACTGCCTGGACACCTTCCTGCTGCACACCTCACACAAAATTCCTTTACATAAAATAAACATAAAATTTTGTTATATAAAATATTGTTTCCAGAAAAACTATTAAATTCCATTTTCATCATTTTAACTTTAAGCTTCTGGTAAAAAGGTAACACTGTCAGTTTGAGAACTGCCTATTACACAAAAAGTATATAAAAATAATTTTTCCCAGCACTGTTTACAGACTGGCCAGTAATGATCCATCTACCTACTTGCCTAGCTGCTTGTTCCCTTATTAGGACTGAGGTATGACTGTCTAGGATGAGTGGATACAGAGAAAATGATAAGTGTACCTGGGGACTGAACTAAGTCTCTACCCAAGAAAACTACAACACAAAGTGTTTGTAATGCTTCAGAAGAAATTCTTAAGAAAATTAAGCTGTGCATAATAAGTGTTCTAACATTTTGTTCCTCTCTTCTGCTTAATATGCTTTTCAAAACTGAGAAAACTCTTCAAATTTAGTTTAAAACTTGCCATTTCATTATACTGGCCAGAGAGTAAACATTTATAAACAAAATATATAGTGAAGGCTAAAGGCATCCAGATATTATGTTAGGTGCTTAAGGATACATGATGTGCACCATGCCTCTGCCTTCTAAGAGGTCACATTTTAGTAGTGAAGCTAGAGGAGTACAAATATGAAAGGACAGGTATGTGTAACATACTTCTAAAGCTTCTAAGTATTAAGGACGATGGCTAGAGGGCCATGAAATGTAAGCAGCATGTTAAAGAGGCGCTGCAGGGATACCAGAAACACAGAAATGCTTTTTTAGCATTCATTTTTCTTTTTTTGAGCAATGAAGAAATGACTGCCTTCTAAAAACCATATTTCACAGACTATATCAAATGTAGGGTGCAAAATTATTTTACATACTACAAAGAAAAAAAAAACCACTGCCAGTTTAACTGACAAAATGTTTTTTCATGTTTAGAATTTAATGCTCATCGAAGAAGTTTGTTTAGACTCTTAAAATATGCATTTTAATCATGTGTTGCTCTTCTGCGTGCACAAAGAGAAAATGTGTAAGAAATATTGATTAAGGTATTTGTAAAAACTTGTTTCAAGTGTAATCTTTCTGAAGACATTAAATGGCAAACTCAACACAAGCAGTACAACAGTGGGTGCAACTCAAACAGACAATGCAGCAATGGCAGCTGCCTCACAATTGCTGCCTATCAGACTGAAGTATGCCATCAGATACTAAAATGTGAAAAACATGAATCTTAGAATTAATGAAATGACATAGATTTTAATGACATAGACTTCAATTTAAAACATGCTCTTCAATTATTTACACTGAGAAGTTATCCGTGATTTAAGGTAATTTTTCTACATACCTTAATTGAATTGAGTTTGTTTATTCTTGGCCTATAGTTGTTTGGATCTCTTCTGAATGTAATTTCAAGCTGAGACAAAAATTTATTCATGCCAGCCAAAAGGGTTTGAGGACTAGGGGAAAAATAAAATCAGTTGTGATTGAATTTTACCGCCCCCCCCCCCAGTTTAATTACTTTTTTAGGATGAAGAGTATTACGAATCACTGTTCCCTCTAATTCCCCAATCATTAAGTCATCTGGATAAATAGTATAGTCACAGTACATTATAAAGTCTATATTCAGAAATGTCTTTGCTTGGACTATGTAGTTTGTTTGGCTATATTTTTATGCAAAACAAACACAGTTTAAAGTGTTTCTGATCTGGAAAAAAAGTCAGTGTGAAGTACTGCTTTAGAAAAATGATTTGATTGAATAATTTCAAATCTAAGATATTTAGGGGAGAAGAGAATTTAACAGAAAAGGTAATATTTATGTTAGAAATTTGGCACAAAGCAGTATGTACAACATAATGGTGTTTAGTAATAACACCTTTTAAAATTTCTATACTTTATTCATCTTTTCTCACCCAAACTAGTTCTTAAATCATGTTAAGTCATATCATACCTGTGGAACATTTTAAGCATTTTGTAAATACAAAGGGAGAATCACTAAGCATTTTGTAAATACAAAGGGAGGATCACTATTTGAATAGCTTTATATAGTCTAAGAAATTTCCCTAACTCTCAAAGAAGTTATGTTATTTTCAGTAATTGATACATGAATTTTAAATTAAAAAAAAAAGGGAATTCTAAGAAGTTTAATTACTTCTATTCCTTGGATGAATTATTCAAATAGCAAATCCATTCCTCCCTAAACCAGGAAACATTATGTTGGAATCACATGAACTTGCTGTTTTTACAGGTCAAATGGCTGAATATCAGGAATTTCATACAGTTCAACCTAATAAGGTTTCAGCACTAAAAGTGTAAAAAATTTCTCATAAAAAAAATTTCTCATAAACTAATGTGAAAATTCTTTACAAGCACTCTCAATCAAGCCAATAAAGAAAAATGAGAGAAAAAAGGGGACGGAGGAGGTAAAATCATTCATTTTTAACTCTGCTGTACATTAATACCAGATATTTGGGGTGTAGTGAGCTTTACCACTAGCGGTGTAAATTGGGCAAATCATACATCCAAATAATGAAACAGACAAAACTGAACCTGAAAGAGAAGGTGAGGGGCCCAAAGCTCCACATACTTATTCCCCTGGGTCAGGAGTTCTATACCATAGTCTAAAAACCACTATTCTACCCAGGGCCATCCAGTACCGAATATGAGTAATCTTGGGAGTTACAAAATCATTTAGAATTTCTGGTTATCTCTTTCCTTATTAAAAATTAAAACAGTATGACTAATGTCTATACGTTGATTGGAAAATTTAAAATAATTTTCTGGGGAGATTCAAGATGGCAGAGAGTAGGTGGACATGGAGTTGATCTCTCTCCACAGATGCATCAGGAATACATCTATAGATGCAACAATTCTCAAAGAACACCAGCCAAAAACTAGCAGAAGACCCTGGACACCAGCAGAAAGGAGTATAAAGATCCCTGCATAACTGGGTAGGATGGAGAAAAAGAAGGGAGAAGGAGAAGAGGAAGCTGGATGGGACTGCACCCTGGGGTGGGGGAACTGAAGCAGAGGAGAGATTCCCGAATTTGGGGAAACCCCCACTCTGACGGGGAAACCGATTGGGACAGAAGGGAAGCATCTGAGGCTGTTGGAAGAGGGTGAAGCTGCTGATCCGTAGCAGACAGGACAGAGTAAGAAATACATAGATGGCCCGTACAGTGGCCCTACGTGACCCAGACTGGGACGTGTGTTCACAGGTGTGCAAGGGGGCTGGGAGTTGGTGTGTGGGGATTGGAGAACAGGCCCAGAGCGAGAAGTGCTGTTGGCTGTGGGGAGACGGACTGTGGGGATGGGAGGGAGGAAATCTGCAGCAGGGAATGACTATGGAGGAAGACTGCACTGCCATGGAAGCAGGGTGCTACTGCTGAGTCCCACGCAGGGGGAGGAGCCACTATTGTAACCTCTCTCTCCCCACATGTCGCCGCCTGCCAACGACAATAAAAGAAGCCTGCTCAGGGCTGGCTCTTGTGTGCTGGCTGCTGAGACATAAAAAAGCCCCCTCAGAGCTGGCCCTCACATGCTGGCTGCAGGGCAATTTAAAAAAACCACCACCACCCTCTCAGGGCTGGCCCTTACATGCCTGCTGCCGGGTGCCGGAAAAACCCCAGCCAGGGCTGGCCCTCACATGCCTTACACTGGGCGCTGGAAAGGCCCTCATTCAGGCCGAATCTCTTGCACCCATGGCCGCCGGCTCCCCTGTGCATTTGGCGCTGCTGGGGCTCCAAATGCAGATCCAAGCAGTCATACCACCTCTGTACCCGGTCCTCACAGGGCCAGACTCAAGAGCTCCAAGGCAGCCTCAGGACCAGACTCCTGTGGGCGGACCACACGCAGAGGTGGGGATAAAACCAAAGCTGCACAGGGACGAGGCGACTAAGGAAGAGGATGGAAAATCTTTCCACTGGCAGCACAAGATGCAGATTAAATCCCCACGATCAGCTAGGAAGACCCTGAGTCTATGGAACATCTGAGTAGACCAATGAGTGTTCCCACAAATGAGAACAATCCAGCTCTGGCAGCTGTGGACTTTGGGGACAGCACATGCGGGAACCGGGCCACATCAGAGTCAGAGGGGTCCCCACAGGGCCCACAGCAGGTCCAGAGACCAGCCCAGAGGCAGAGGAGTGGCTCCTGGGGAGGTGGAGGGGCGGCTGTGGCTCATGGCGTGTGCAAGGACCCTCACAGCGGAGACCCCAGGGAAACATAATTATTACTATTAATTTTATTATGTTTTGATTCATTCTGTTGTTGGTTCTAGCTTCTTTTTTTGTCTTTGGCTTGTTCTACTTTCTTTTTTTGTTTGTTGTTTTAGATTTTTATTTAGTCTTTTGGGATCTCTGTGTTTTATAACATATTTTAATCTTTTTTTTGGTATATATTTATATTTTTACTTTGCTTTTCTGTTGTTCTGTGTTCTTGTCCTGAATTTTTTTTTTTACATATATATATATTTTTAAACATTTCCATTTCTTCTTTGCTTTTCTGTTGTCCTGTGTTTTTCCCTTTTTATTTTACTATTTTTAAAATCACTTTTATAGGTTTGTTCGGTTTCCTTGCTTTATTCTTCAGTGGGCACACTGCTTTGCTTTTGTTTTTAGGTTATGTGTTTTTGTTAGTATTAATCCTAATTGTTTGATTTCATTTTTGAATTCTTCTATTTGTCTGTTTTTCCTCTTGCTTTTTTGTTTTATTTGGCTGTTTTTGTTTCTTTTACGTGTGTGTGTGTTTCCCTGTTTCTGTTTGTTTTTGTTTGATTTTGTTTTTACCATTTCTCCAGGGTTTTGTTTGTCTTTTTTTTAATACGTTTTCTATTTTATCTCTTTTATATTTCTGTTTCTACACTGCTTTTGTTTTCTTTCCCCTTTTTCTTTGTTTTTTTAATATCATTTTTGTCAGTTTGTTTCTTTGCTTCATTCTTCAGTTGGCACTCTCTGCTTTGGTTTTGGGTTCTTGTCAACTTTCTTCTTAATTGTTTGATTTTGTTCTTGGGTTCTTTTGTCTGTCTGGTTGTTCTCTTGCTATTTGATTTATCTGGTTTTGTTTTTCTTTCTTTTGTGTGTGTGCATGTTTCCTTGTTTCTGTTTGATTATACTTCTTACCATGTCTGGGGTTTTGCTAGTCTTTTTTTTTTTTTTAATCCCCTTTATTGCCACAACGAGCGACTTGCGGGGTCTTGGTCCCTTGAACAAAAGTGGGGCCTGAGGCTCTGGAGTGGGAGCACTGAGTCCAGGATGCTGGACCAGTAGAGAATTCCCAGCCCCAGGGAAGACTAATCTCCGAGAGCTCTCATGGAGGCCTCTGTCTGAATCCAAGACCCGGCTCCACCCAACTGCCAGCAGCTCCCAGTGCTGGAAGCCTCACAGCAAACAACAAACAAGACAGGAACACAAACCCACTCATCAGCACACAGATTACCTAAAGTCATACTATGCTCACAGACACCCCAAAACATACCACCTGATACAGCCCTACTCATCAGAGGGAAAAGACTCAGCTTCACCCACCAGAATGCAGGCACCAGTCCCTCCCATCAGGAAGCCTACACAAGACACTGGACCAACCCCACCATCAGGCAGAGAACAGAAGCAAGAGGAACTATGACCCTGCAGCCTAGGGAAAGGAGACCTCAAATACTGTAAATTAGACAAAATGAGAAGACACAGAAATATCTTACAGGCAAAGGAGCAAGATAAAAACCCACAAGACCAAATAAATGAAAAGGAAATAGGCAAACTACCTAAAAAAGAATTCAGAGTAACGATAGTAAAGATGATCCAAACTGTTGGACATAGAATAGAGAAAATACAAGAAACATTTAACAAGTACCTAGAAGAACTAAGGAGCAAAGAAACAGTAATGAACAACACAATAACTGAAATTAAAAACACTCTAGAAGGAATCAATAGCAGAATAACTGAGGCAGAAGAATGGATAAAAGAGCTGGAAGACAAAATTGTGGAAATAACTGCCGAGGAGCAGAGTAAAGAAAAAAGAATGAAAGGAAGACAATCTCAGAAACCTCTAGGACAACACTAAACGCACCAACATTCGAATTATAGGGGTCCCAGAAGAAGAAAAGGAAAAGGGTCTGAGAAAATATTTGAAGAGATTGTAGTTGAAAACTTCCCTAACACGGGAAAGGAAATAGTTACCCAAGTCCAGGAAGCACAGAGTCCCATACAGGATAAACCCAAGGAGAAACACACCAAGACACATACTGATCAAACTAACAAAAATTAAATTCAAAGAAAAAAATATTAAAAGCAGCAAGGGAAAAACAAAAAATAACATACAAAGGAATCCCCATAAGGTTATCAGCTGATTTTTCAGCAGAAACTCTACAGGCCAGAAGGGAGTGGTAGGATATACTTAAAGTGATGAAAGAGTAAAACCTACAACCAAGATTATTCTACCCAGCAAGGATCTCATTCAGATTCGAAAGAGAAGTCAAAAGCTTTACAGACAAGCAAAAGTTAAGAGAATTCAGCACCACTAAACCAGCTTTACAGCAAATGCTGAAGAAACTTTTCTAAGCGGCAAACAAAAGAGAAGAAAAAGACCCACAAAAACAAACCCAAAACAATTAAGAAAATGGTAATAGGAACATACATATCGATAATAACCTTGAATGTAAATGGATTAAATGCCGCAACCAAATGACACAGACTGGCTGAATGGATACAAGACAAGACCCATATATATATATGCTGTCTACAAGAGACCCACTTCAGACCTAGGGACACATACAGATTGAAAGTGAAGGGATGGAAAAAGATATTCCATACAAATGGAAATCAGAAGAAAGCTGGAGTAGCAATACTCGTATCAGATAAAATAGACATTAAAATAAAGACTGTTACAACAGATAGGGAGGGACACCACATAATGATCAAAGGATCAAACCTAGAAGAAAATATAACAGTTATAAATGTTTATGCACCCAACACAGGAACACCTCAATACATGAGGCAAATGCTAACAACCATGAAAGGAGAAATCGACAGTAACACAATAATAGTAGGGGACTTCAACACCCCACTTATACCAACGGACAGATCATCCAAACAAAATAAATAAGGAAACATGAGCTTTAAATGACACATCAGACCAGATGGACATAATGGAAATTTATAGGTCATTCCATCCAAAAACAAAGGAATACATTTTCTTCTCAAGTGCACACGGAATGTTCTGCAGGATAGACTACATCTTGGGTCACAAATCAAGCCTTGGTAAATTTAAGAAAACTGAAATCGCATGAAACATCTTTTCTGACCACAATGCTAGGAGACTAGATATCAATTACAGGAAAAAAAAAAACCGTAAAAAATACAAACAAATGGAGGCTAAACAATACGCTAGTAAACAACCAAGAGATCACTGAAGAAATCAAAAAGGAAATCAAAAAATAGCTAGAAACAAACGACAATGAAAGCACGATGACCCAAAACCTATGGGATGGAGGAAAAGCAATTCTAAGAGGGAAGTTTATAGCAATACAAGCCTACCTCAAGAAACAAGAAAAATCTCAAATAAACAACCTGCCCTTACACCTAAAGCAATTAGAGAAAGAAGAACAAAAAACCCCCAAATTAGCAGAAGTAAAGAAATCATCAAGATCAGATCAGAAATAAATGAAAAGGAAATGAAGGAAACAACAGCAAAGAGCAATACAACTAAAAGCTGGTTCTTTGAGAAGATAAACAAAACTGATAAACCATTAGCCAGACTCATCAAGAAAAAAAGGGAGTAGACTGAAGTCAACAGAGTTAGAAGTGAAAAAGGAGAAGTAACAACTGACACCACAGAAATACAAAGGATCATGAGAGACTACTGCAAGCAACTGTATGCCAATAAAATGGACAACCTGGAAGAAATGGACAAATTCTTAGAAAAGTACAACCTTCTAAAACTGAACCACGAAGAAACAGAATACATGAACAGACCAATCACAAGTACTGATAGTGAAACTGTGATTAAAAACCCTCCAACAAACAAAAGCCCAAGGCCAGATGGCTTCACAGGTGAATTCTATCAAACATTTAGAGAAGAGCTGACACCTATCCTTCTCAAACTCTTCCAAAATATAGCAGAGGAAGGAACACTCCCAAACTCACTGTATGAGGTCACCATCACCCTGATACCAAAACCAGACAAAGATGTCACAAAAGAAGAAAATTACAGGCCAATATCACTTATAAGCATAGATGCAAAAATCCTCAACAAAATACTAGCAAACAGAATCCAACAGCACACTAAAGGATCATACACCATGATCAAGTGGGGTTTATCTCAGGAATGCAAGGATTCTTCAATATACACAAATCAATCAATGTGATACACCATCTAACAAACCGAAGGATAAAAATCATATGATCATCTCACTAGATGCAGAAAAAGCTTCTGACAAAATTCAACACCCATTTATGATAAAAACTCTCCAGAAAATAGGCAAAGAGGGAACCTACCTCAACACAATAAAAGCCATATATGACAAACCCACAGCAAACATCATTCTCCATGGCGAAAAACTGAAACCATTTCCACTAAGATCAGGAACAAGACAAGGGTGCCCACTCTCACCACTATTATTCAACATAACATAGTTTTGGATGTTTTAGCCACAGCAATCAGAGAAGAAAAAGAAATAAAAGGAATCCAAATAGGAAAAGAAGTAAAACTGTCACTGTTTGCAGGTAACAGGATACTATACATAGAAAACGTTAAAGACGACACCAGAAAACTACTAGAGCTAATCAATGAATTTGGTAAAGCAACAGTATACAAAATTAATGCACAGAAATCTCTTGCATTCCTGTACACTAGCAATGAAAAATCAGAAAGAGAAATCAAGGAAAGACTCCCACTTACCATCGCAACAAAAAGAATACCTAGGAATAAACCTACCTAAGCAGGCAAAAGACCTGTATGCAGAAAAGTACAAGACACTGATGAAAGAAATCAAAGATAATACCAACAGATGGAGAGACGATACCATGTTCTTGAATTGGAAGAATCAACATTGTGAGAAAGATATACCATGTTCTTGGATTGGAAGAATCAACATTGTCAAAATGACTATACTACCCAAAGCAATCTACAGATTCAATGCAATCCCTATCAAATTACCAATGGCATTTTCCACACAACTAGAAAAAAAAATTTCACAATTCGTATGGAAACACAAAAGCCCCCGAGTAGCCAAAGCAATCAAGAAAGAAAAACGGAGCTGGAGGAATCAGGCTCCCTGACTTCAGACTACACTACAAAGCTACAGTAATCAAGACAGTATGGTACTGGCACAAAAACAGAAATATAGATCAATCCCACGCACATATGGTCACCTTATCTTTGACAAAGGAGGCAAGAATATATGATGGAGAAAAGCAGCCTCTTCAATAAGTGGAGCTGGGAAAACTGGACAGCTACATGTAAAAGAATGAAATTAGAACACTTCCTAACACCATACACAGAAATAAACTCAAAACGGATTAAAGACCTAAATGTAAGGCCAGACACTATAAAACTCTTAGAGGAAAACATACAAAGAACACTCCATGACCTGAATCACAGCAAGGTCCTTTTGGACCCACCTCCTAGAGAAATGGAAATAAAAACAAAAATAAACAAATGGGACCTAATGAAACTTAAAAGCTTTTGCACAGCAAAGGAAACCATAAACAAGAAGTAGCTCATGCAGCTCAGTATCAAAAAAACAAACAACCCAATCCAAAAATGGGCAGAAGACCTAAATAGACGTTTCTCCAAAGAAGACATACAGACTGTCAACAAACACATGAAAAGATGCTCAAAATCACTAATTATTAGAGAAATGCAAATCAAAACCACAATGAGGTATCACCTCACAGCAGTCAGAATGGCTATCATCAAAAAATCTAGAAACAATAAATGCTGGAGAGGGTGTAGAGAAAAGGGAACCCTCTTGCACTGTTGCTGGGATTGTAAATTGATGCAGCCACTATAGAGAACAGTATAGAGGTTCCTTAAAAACCTAAAAATACTACTACCATATGACCCAGCAATCCCACTACTGGACATATACCCTAAGAAAACCATAATTCAAAAAGATACATGTAAATATTCCTGCAATGAACATTGTGGTACAACTGCCAGGCTATGGAAGCAATCTAAATGTCCATAGACAGATGAATGGATAAAGAAGATGTGGCACATATATATGATGGAATATTACTCAGCCATAAAAAGGAACGAAACTGAGTTATTTGTAATGAGGTGGATGGACCCAGAGTCTGTCATACAGTGAAGTAAGTCACAAAGAGAAAAACACATACCGTATGCTAACATACATATATGGAATCTAAAAAAACGGTACTGAGTAACCTAGTGGCAGGGCAGGAATAAAGACACAGACGTAGAGAACGGACTTTAGGACACAGTGGGGGGAAAGGGAAGTTGGGACAAAGTGAGAGAGTAGCACTAACATATATACACTACCAAATGTAAAATAGATAGCTAGTGGGAAGCAGCCACATAGCACAGCGAGATCAGCTCGGTGCTCTGTGACCACCTAGGTGGGGGGATAGGGAGGACGGGAGGGAGGCTCAAGAGGGAGGGGATATGGGGATATATGTATACATATAGCTGATTCAGTTTGTTGTACAACAGAAACTAACACAACATTGTAAAGCAATTATACTCCAACAAAGATTAAAAAAAAAAAGAGCCAGCCAACTTGAAATAAATAACTAAATAAAGTAAGTTTCTAAGTGTTGGAACTTATAATTAGGTTTGAATAGCTTAGAAAATAGTTTTACCTGTTTGCAACTGTGTTCTTAGATGGAACACCATCAAAAACAATGACTCGATCTGCTAGATAGGTGGCCATGATGAAGTCATGTTCCACAACAAAGGCTGTCTTCTTAGCATGGAGTATGAAACTAAAACACATGATTTTGAAAAGTTTTATATCATCATATTCAAACACTATTATTAAGCACTTTTGTCTGCCACTACACATGATCACAGGTAATACTCTTATGAGCGGGACATTACCGTTTGACAACTCGAGCAGCCATCAATCTTTGCTCAGAATCCAAATATGCAGATGGTTCATCAATTAAATAGACATCAGCAGGTTTGCCCAAACAAAGAGCTAAAGCTACTCGCTGCAGTTCACCACCAGATAATGTCTGCACCTATTTGCAAAAGAAGTTCAGTAAACCATGCAGAGACATCCAAAGTTTAAAATAATAAAATGATAAAACAACAAAAATTATTTTAGAGTACCTCTTGATCGATGATGTTTTCAATTTGCAGAGGCTTCATTACGTCAGTCACAAATTGTGGATGAGTGTAAGCATCTCTGATCTTTTCATGTAGTAGTTGGCGAACACTTCCCTGTTTTTAATGGAAAAGTATTGAAATTTTATTTCAGTACAGAACTACTCTAATTATGAATCTTGAGAAAGTTAAGCTACACAGCAAAAGTATATCAATTTGCCACCAACAGATATCGATAGTATTTTGATGCTTATCCATCAGCTATGACATGTTTTGAGATTTTAAAAATTAAAAACCCACCATGTCCAAGTTAAAAAAAAACAAAACAAAAATCTTAAAATT
Organism: Physeter macrocephalus; assembly: GCF_002837175.3. Taxonomy (NCBI): domain Eukaryota; kingdom Metazoa; phylum Chordata; class Mammalia; order Artiodactyla; family Physeteridae; genus Physeter; species Physeter macrocephalus. Next base: position 27,311,714 of record NC_041220.1, on the reverse strand, counting down.
TGAAAGTAGTAAATGATGAATGTTTCAGGGAAGAAATCATTAGAGACTAGGAATACTTCTAAAGGTCAATATGGGTATCAAGTAATCTTAGGCAATCTGTGAGCTAACACAAAATGCACAATAATATGACAGGGATGAATTTAAGATGTTTTTTAACTTGTTATTTGAGAAGAGGCCTGAGTTTGAGAACTTAGAAGCTAAGCTTATAGAAAGCATCAATGATAAAATTTTCATTGTAAGCCAAGCCATCTCAAATATTCCCAACGTGAGTGAGTACTGAGGTACTGAGCATAGATACTGTAGTTAATAAGTTCATTACAACACCTGCAGAAATCAAAGGAGGTTAATTTCATAATGTTTTATGGCTCATCCATATTGTAACGTGTCAGTGTTCTATTTCTTTTTATGACAGAATAACAGTGGCTCTACCATTTTTCATTCCCACCAGCAACGTATGAGGTTCTAATTTCTCTGCATCCTTAGCAATACTTGTTATCGTGTTTCTGCTTTAAGTCATTCTAGTGGGTGTGATGTGGTATCTCAATGTGGTTTTGATTTGCATTTCCCTAATGACTAACGATGCTGTGCATCTTTTCATGTGTTTATTGGCTATCTGTATATTTTCTTTGGAAAAATGTCTATTCAAATCCTTTGCCCATTTAAAAATTGACCTGTAAGAGTTCTTTATATATTTTGGATACAAGTACCTTATTAGATATATGATTTGCAAATAATTTCTCCAGTCCTGTGGGTAGCCCTTCACTTTCTTGATGTCATTTGCAGCACCAAAACACATTAAGTTTTGGAAGATTTATTTTGGAAAAAGATGCCAAACATACTTTAAAAGAGTTTCCTAGTAGTGGAAATGAATAAAGGACTGTAGTAGTCCTAAAATCTTCCTTAGCCACCTTATTACACCTGTACAGAAACTAATTTGGAGAAAAATTTTGATACAATGTAAGATTAATGCTCTAGGTATATAAACTCTTCTTCAATAACAAAATAACATAATAACTCACGGTTGATTTGGGACTGATTTTCTGTGGCTTATAACTGACATTTAAAACTGGTACTTCCCCTGCAAAGTAATGCAAATAAATAAGACACTGAAAACGGCCCAGATCTTTAAAGTTTACTATGTGGAACAGAGTAAAAAGACTCAATATTACAACAGTACCTCCTTCATCAGGTTTAAGTCTCCCAGCAAGCATTCTGATAAATGTTGTTTTACCAGTACCTAGCAACACAACATACAAAAAATTGACTTGAAAGATGCTTCACATTTACAGTAAATCACTAATGTACTACTGGGTTTTAACTGAGAAATTAGTTTTGAACAAATACACTGACACTACTGAATTCTGAAGGTTATATAGAAAAATACTTGAACTTTCATGATTCATCTCTCAAGTATCATTCTAAGCTAATTAGGAGGAATATAGACTATTTAAAGCTTATGACGGCCATTTTAACAAATGGTGGGTCTATAAAGTCTTGGGTTAGTTCTTGAAAGACTTATTTAGCTAAAATATCAATGCACACAATTTATTGTTAAGACAGGACAATAATTGTTATGATTGATACCATCATCATAAAGGCCAGTTAATGAAATATTTAATTGCAACCAAGATCAAAATTCCTGTTAACTAAAAACTGATATATTGCAACAATCTTCATAAAATTTTTTTCTTCTACAGTTTTGTAAGCTGTAAGCACACAATTCAAATCTTTTTCTAAAAATCATGAAAGCAATACCAGATATTTGGCACTCAAATTCATCTCATAACTATGTTTATGACAATAATCTATTACTAAAAAGTGTTGGTAATACAACTATTTACAAAGTTAGATTAGCCTAAATTTAAATTAAGAAAGGTTCCAAGTGGAGGAATGCAAGGAAAACATTTTAAACTAGACTGCTTCAGAACCACCAATTTATCCTTTCCTTCCTAGTCAGTTTCTAAGATGAATAAGTGCTATTCGTATCAATTTATACACAGAAAAACCAGCTTAGAAAAAATCTTATTCTCACTGAAGGTTATGAAAACAAAATAAATATGAACTCGATTAAATGACAGATTAAATCATATGTTGTCACAAAATGTAAACTACACTGAGAAATGTAGGAATTCAATCCAGCTCCCAAACCTATAATGGAGTCAAAGTTTTTCACGGAGTAATTAACATTAAGTTACTGGATAAACAGAACAAACTTCCGAATATCACAAAATAAGGAAAACTTACCATTTTCCCCCAACATCACCATGATTTCAGAATCTGTAAACTCTCCAGATACAATTGCTAGCTCAAACTCTCCCATCTTTTTCTTCATTCCACAATATTTATACATACACATCTTTTTAACTTCTTCTTCATTTGCTGTCTCAGCTACTTTAAAAACAAGTGATGAATCTCTGAATCTTAAGTTTTCTGTTGGAACGTAGCCATCCAAAAAAATGTTTATGCCTGTTGGAAAGTCATTGAAATAGATTAGTAAAGATCACTTAAAGACTAAACTTTTTCCACAAAAATAAATGATCATATAAAAGCCAAAACCCTAGGCTCCCTTGTGAGCAATCTATGCATAGATTTAAATTTCTGTGGATTTATAGCATGCAGTGTGACAACAGTGTTTCATGTACCTAATGCCAAGTTTAAATAATTCATGCATACATACATGCCTATATACACAAAGCATAACTTTTCATTATTACGTGATTTTTATAAGATTTTTTCCATCAGATTTTATGTGAAAGCCTATGATGCCATTTCTTCTGTATTTTAAAATAAAAAATTTTAGTTTTTCTCTACAAAAATGACAAGTAGGTAAAATGGAATATTTTCAGATTGACATAAAATAAATTAAAATAGTTTGAGCAATAATTTTTTAAAGACGATTTAAGTTACGAATATTCATTTTCATGGAAGACATAACCAAACGTTGAAGTTATGATTTACTGCATTTGTTTTCAGATTAACTTCACAGGTTTGAAAGAAATTTATAATGACAAACTAATTTCATTAACCTTTTTTTTGGCTTCACTGTACAAACACCATTATCTAAACAGATTTTAATAACTAAAAGTAAACTAACATACTGTACATGAAAATTCCTCCATACTGAAGTTGTTAAGAACCACAATGGCAGGTGCACAAAAATGGAAAAGTGGATTATTTGGGAAACAGTGAAAAGATCTTTTTTTAAAGTGTTTACTATTTATAAAAGAAGGACAGTAGGTGAAGTTTCAGAAGGTCTTGAAAGAACGTCTAAGGATATTATTCATGTCACCTGCAATTAAGAACCACATCTAGGCCTTTTCAGCCTAGAACACAGGTGTTCAATAAATATTTACTGACAGAATAAATAGATGTGTTTATTCTGCCCAAATTAGCATTTTTATATCTTAAACTATTTGAAAATAACAAATGTAGTGTTAAAAAGATTAAAACCAAAAATTAAATAAAAATATAAACTTGAAGGAACCTTAGTGGCCATTTAGTCCAAGTGCCTAATTCATCAGGTAAGAAAATGAAAGCTCAGAGAAGTGACTTTGTGGAAAAAACACTAACAAGTCAGCTTTATACATTAATACTACAATGTCTCTCTTGCCAATTTAAAAATGAGTTCAAGCTAAAATTCCTTTACAGTTCATAAAGAGCTTTTACATATAATGTGTTAATTTCAGTATATTAAAGGAAAGCAGAAAGATTAAGTGCAGTTTGTTACTTGAATTGTTTTAACAGATAGGGTACATTAAAAACCTCACCAGGAACTACTTCTTGGCATAGGCTTTAGACTTGGCATCTATAAATGGAATTATGAAAAGGGATTGCCAGGTACCCATGTCATTATCATCAATGAAATTCTAGAACTACTTTAGGCAGAGTAGGTATTCAATAAATACTTGCTGACTGAGGAGAATAAAACATTAATTGCTTCTGATATCATCTCTTAAGACTACTGGAAAGAAAACTGGGCAATCTCACAAATTTTCCCTTAAAATACCTACCTATCACAAATGTATAGATAGGGACGTGAGAGAAATTCCTTCCCCACACCTTAAACTATTTATACACTTTTTATAAATTAAAAAAGCTACCACCGCCTTTTTATGCAGAGTATGATGCAATATAATTTCTTTCTCCAAAGTTTCTTAGGTAACTCAAAAGCAATCTCTTTGAAGAGACAGCTTAAAAAAAAAAAAAAAAAAAAAAAAAAAAGAGCCTGTTCAACCTAGGGAGCTATAAGGCTACATGAATAATTATTCTTGTAGAATATGGTATTTTTTCAAGATATGGACTAAGTCCTTTTAGGTGTTCTAGATTGCCAGCTTAAGGCATAGCTGGAGAGAAGAAATGTAAAAAAGTAAAAATAGGAATGAGGAAGCAGTGAAGGGGAACAGGAAAGAAATTAAAAGGAAGACGGTGTACCAGGTAGAGAGTGCACTGATTCTGTTTCAAGAGCCACTTAGTGGTAGGCTAGTTTTTTACTTTTGCCTAACTTGCTTAGGGAAGAGACATGGAAAAGGGATACCAGAGAGTCCCTCTTTCCTGAAAGTAGAAGGAATAAGTGAAAATACACTTACTAAGCTATTTTATTAGAATTTTAGTCACTTACTAGACTATAATATACTTAACTATCTTATTAGACTTTTGGATAGTCTTAGTTTCACAAACTTAGGATACAGATTACAGATAAATTTGAAACAGGAAAACAAGATGAGCACTAAATGAATTTTAAGTTTTCCTACTGGTATTGGCCCATCAAAGATAAAGCTGAACATGACAAATAGTACAGTGATGCTGCAGAGGCCAAAACATAAAAGAAACTTTTAATATAGCAAATAAATAGTGAAATTGATAGAGCATTTTCACCCACAACAAAAATTTCTACAAAAAGACAGAGGTTATGTTTAACAACTGATGTATATAACCTTACATATGTATATTCTATTGCGAGATTAAATTCCTTAAGGCCAGAGTTTTGGATAAGTAATACGACAGCAACACTTAACTACTTAGCATCAACAGCAATACATTTTCTAAGCATTAGAGTGAAAGAGAATACAGCATTGTGAAAAGTTTTTCAAGTTACCTTCTCTTACGCTAAAAGGCATAGTGACAACACCATAAGCACTTGGTACGCCATATAAACAGCAGATGAAGTCAGAGAGATAGTCTAATACACTTAGATCATGCTCCACCACAATGATATATCTGAAAATCAATATAGATTTTTATTTTAAAATGTAATATAATTAAAATTATATTTAATTATAATCAAAACTTTTACATAGTTTTTTAAAAAACTACAGTGTAAATTTCAGGAAGATAGATACATTTTTAAAAAATTAACCGTAAAGACCATATTAAGCATAAGTTATAAAACATTTTCTTTAAGACGCATTATCAACGTTCGTATTTCAAATTGTTTTCCTAAACTAAAAGAAAAAAGTTAACATGAAACAGTGTATGAATATATGAAATAAAATGTTTTGCTAATAAAAAACATATTTTAAAATAAACTTTACAAAGCAGAAACAATTATAATAGATTTAAATCAGACCTATTCTAAACGGTTTATTATGCTCTTCAACTTATGCATTAAACCCTTCTACTTGTCCTGTCTCATGCTAGCTGTAGCAAGGAATGCATAGAGAATACAACAGAATCCTCAACCCGAGAACTTTCACTTTAGCTGTGGAGACAAGGAATAGATATGAAACAATACCAAAAAAACACTACGTTAGCAAAATGTTTTTATAGGTAATAAAAATCTAGTGACGGTAAGAAAGAAAATAGGTTAGTGTGTGTACTGGAGCACTTTATAAACGGGATGGGTATGACATGACCTTTTCAAGTGGTAAGAAAAAAGTACTGCTAGTATAGAAACTATTAGGCAAATTAATAATCATAAAGCTTTTATGCAGCATCTATTCCTATTCAACTTAGCTCAAGATGTTCAAAAAGCAATGTCCTACAGACACCTAAAATTCTAATTTAATTTATCATCTTCCTGTACAAATAAAAACTAACCAACCATATTTTTATTGATGGAATCACTACTCCCATAAAAAGAAGACTCAATTTTATTTGCAATCATACATTGTTTAAATTGTCAAGCATGTCTAATTCATTCTTTTCTTTCTCTATCTAGATTCTAATTCAGGCTGTCATTTCCATCAATATTGTTATAGGCTTTTAACAAACCTCATTTTCTTCAGGTCCCCAGATGTGGCTCTCAGTTCCGAATGAAACATATAACATCTTCAGACTTTCTTTTAAGACCTTCCAAAACTTTAGCTACTATAGATCTTCCTCAGTTTATAAGGTTACACCCTGATAAACCCATCGTAATTTGAAAATGCATTTAATATGCCTAATCTAACAAACATCATACTTAGCCTAGCCTACCTGAAATGTGCTCAGAACACTTATATTAGCCTACAGTTGGGCAAAATCATGTAACATAAAGCCTATTTTATAATAAAGTGTTGAGTATCTCATGTAATGTACTGAATACTGTACTGAAAGTGAAAAACAGAATGGTTGTAAGGGTACCAGCTGTTTACCCTCATGCTCATGTGGCTGACTTGAAGCTGTGGCTTGCTGCTGTTGTCCAGCATCAGAAGACAATATCGTACTCCCTATTGCCAGACCGGGAAAATATCAAAATTTGAAGTACAGTTTCTTCTGAATGTGTATTGCTTTCACTATATTGTAAAGTCGAAAAATTGGTCAGTTGAACCACAGCATCTGTATTTCTTTTATTTCATTTATATATAGGACGCACTGAAAAATGGCTCTTTCCTTGTTTCCTGAATAATCTACCCTTCTATCCCTAAGGGTGTCTAAGGGTGGTCTCTCATCTCAATGGTCTAAAATCCTGCCCAAAATCCTCACCTGCTGAAATTCTACATAACCCTTTCATGGTTCACCTCCAATTCTACCTCCAGTAGGAACACCCTTCTTAATATGCAAATAAACTTTTGCCCACTGTTGAACGTGGTGAGCATCAATAAAAATGGCAAATCACCCAAGTGGGCCTATACGTATCCTGCCTTGGTATCTTTATTGGCAATGTTCCATTATTTGGAATAATTCTCTGCTTTTTTACCATTAAAATCTTCAAGGCCCAGTATAAGGCAGCATAGTTATTATCTAGTGGCTTTTAATGTGCTTTAAAAAGAAGAAAAAAATAAGTCACACCTCCTGCCTTGCCTACTTTCAAATGGAGCTTATGCAGAAGTCCAAAATGTTAAAAAAGATTTAGGGGAGCCACTCTATTTTCTGAGGGTTTGGGAAGAAACAATCTGTAGCATGAGAAATCTATGCTATGAAAATTTACACCCTACACTTAATTTTGGGTTATGTTGGTTTTTAATCTTCCTCTCGCATTACTGTTCCCCTCTCTCTAATCCATCCTCTATTTCTTGTTGTTTATCGGAGGATATGATCTTCAAAATCTTTTTACAGCATTAAAGACTGAATGTATGCCTTGATACGTTGTAGAATTTCAGGATGCAGATATACTTCCTGTAACTTTTTATTATCAGTCTATCATTACAAAGAGATTATTTTGACCCTATACCTGTAAAAATGAGACCTAGCACATCTGAGAAAATGTCTAACAATCATTTTCTTCGCTTTGTCAATCTAACCTGTTTTGGCATGTTATCCCTTTTACAACTATGGTTACTGCCCTCTCATAATATAGAATGTAGTGACTTGGCTGAATATTGAAATACATGTCACCTGGTTGTAAATTATTATCCTTTTAGCGTTTTTATTATCGTTAAAGCATTATATAGTATTAAAAAAATTATGTGTAAATGTAGATAATATCGATATTTCAGTAAAACAAAGGAATATAAAAATGTTTTATAAAAAGGTATTAGGGTTGAGTACTGACTTGATGGCTTGTGTATTCTTTAATTTACCTTATCCTGAAGTCCCTGAATATTGGGACATTTTATAATCTTACTTTCCCCAAAGAGGCTACCATAATGCCCTGGTCTATGTATGAAGTGAAAATTATAGCTATGGTTTGGCTCAACTAAGACTGTCTCTTTACCACTAATATTCCAAGTTTTACTTCAAGGTATATACATGGATCATTTGCTCCTTGAATCTATGGAGTCAAGTTTTCCAATTCTGGAAAATACCCAGCCATGACCTTTTCATAGCTTTATTTTTCAGACTCCTATTAAGATATATGTAAATCATCTTCTCATTCTATTCTCTCTTATCCCATTCTCCATGTCTCTGAACCTCCCTTCTGTATTTCAATCTCATTCTCTCTCTGCTGTATTCTGGTAGCTTGCTCAGACCAACTTTTCAAGTTTCTCACGCTCTTTTCTGTTGTACCTAACCTGTCTAATCTGTCCAGTGAGTTTTCAATGTCATGAATATACTTTTAATTTCTAGATTTGTTTGGGTTTTTTAAACATTTACCTGTTGCTTTCTTGTAGTATCATATTCTTAAGAGTTTTAAATCTTCATGTTTTAAATTATTTTAAATATTATTTTACAGTCTCTTTGAGAATGTCACTCGAAGTTCCTGAGTCTAAATCCTGCTGTTTGTTGTGTCTACTGACTCATTTGTAGACAGTTTCCTCCTATCATTTATAACCCTGGGCTTAAAGCTCTTGAGTCTTTACCTGTAGAAATCCCGTGTGACCAGGGTTGAGGGCATATGCTTCCAGAGTGGTTTTATATTTGCTTCATCTAGGTACCATAGAACTAAAGATTCTAGGGCCCTCTTGTTATGTTTCTTTCTTAACATGGATGGTTCTTAGACTCCCCTGATTACATAAATTTCAATTCCATATCCACATGAGCTGCCAGTCCCTAAAGAGATCTGAAGGGGAGCCAGCCCTCCATTTCCAAAGATCTCAGTGAGTGACAGGTGTATGTTTCCTTGACATCCTCCTGTATTTGCTCTTTTGCTGGGAAAGCAGTCGTTTGAGAGTCCCGGCATTTTGTGTGATAATTCATTACAAGGCCTTGCTTCTTGCCCACAAGTGGCTGTTAAAGCTCAAGACTTACTACAGAGACAAGCAACGTCCCCTCAGGAAAGCCATCCTTGTTTTTCCCCTGTAATTTACAGTTCTCTCTTTGGTTTTTTTGATCCCTAGGGATTTCTCTTGCTCTCTTGTAAGATCAGCTATGAATTAAATCAGCTACTAAAGAGAGGAACAGAAAAAAGCCCTGGGTTCTTGCCATATCATAAATTTGAAACCTAGAAATAACTAGCTTTTCTGACCTTAAAACATCTTCATCTGCAAAATGGGAATACCACCTAAAGATTCTTACTTACAAGATTACTGAGGCGCAAATGAGATAATGGATATAAAAACTCTGCAAACTACAAAAGCACCCTACAAATACAGGATGTTGTGATTACTTAACAGAAGTTTTTAAGAACTCCCTTGTGCTCAGTAAGACCTGGGAAACCGGAATTACTCTGTTCTAAATTGTGTGTATGAGTGACATATCCATTTGAAAATCTGGTAAAAGTTAAGGATCTGCTTCCCAGAAATCCATACATATATGCCAAAATTTGCATATCACTACAGAGTATTCTTAGGCTCCCTGGAAACAGGTATGGTAGTAAATGGATCTTGCATTAAGAATCTCTTTTCTAGATAGAGGAAGGTAAGTTCAAGTGATAGCTCCAAAAACCAAGATGGAAAACACACAGATGTATGTGACATTGATGGTCCCAGTGTTTAAACTTTAGAAATCTGTGAAACTCCTCAAACAAAACAGCACAGGCATATACCAAATCTGTACTTACCTATCTGGATTTATTAGAGATCGTATAGTAATAGCAGCCTTTAAACGCTGCTTGACATCTAGGTAACTAGAAGGTTCATCAAACATGAAACTATGAAAAAGAAAAGCAAACATAATAATTTGAAAGGCAAGTATGATAAAATTCTATCTTGCATGTTATTTTAAAGCACTGAGATATAGTTTCTGATTTAACAACAACAAAAATCCCCTTATAATAATGAGGAGCCCACCCCATAATGGTAAAAATTTCTGTATTCTGTTTACAAGTAGAAGGAAGAAGAGAAATTACAAAAGGCAGGACTGCATGTCAAGTCTGGGGAGAGATTCCGAGATTAGGCTAACTTACAAACTGTTATCTCATGAAAAATACTGATATATTCCGAAGTAATTCAGAGGGCTCTCTTAATTGGCTAAAGTCGGTTGCACTAAAGCAGAGTTTTTGGAAAGGAGGGCTCTGCCCAGAATACTTTATGGAGAAAAACTAGCATGCACTGGATGCCAGAGTAGAAGTATGGAAAAAGATGAGAGCAAAAAATATCTGGGAGAAGAGAGGCATTAAAAGGTAGAAAGGAAACTCGCCTTTTTCACTTCCTTCTTCTCTCTCACATGGCAAGCCACCCTGATTTAGGATAACCTAAAAGACCTGATTTTCCACTTGAGCTATGGAAAACCTTGCCGGCCTGGTAGGAGAGCTTCATCTTAAAAAAATGTCCTTCTTATGTATAAAGAGAGTTTACAAAATAAACAGCTGACTTCAGATTAAAGAGCTCTAGAACCCATAAGTTGTAAGGTACTTACCTAAATGTTTTTTTACCCCTGATGAAATAAGAGGGAAATGGGCAATGGATGCACAACTGTTTCAACATCTGACCTCAAAGTTAGAACATCAGATACTCTTTCTATTAATTTCTCTCAAACCACTGCTCTATTAGCATTATAAATAAAAACTCTAAAGTAAGGTTAAGATTTACAAAAAGTATAAAGTAACCTACATATCAGCTTTCTGTATACAAACGACAGCACAGGCAAATCTCTGCAACTCTCCTCTTGAAAGATCTTCAACATTGTGTTCTTTTAGCTGGGTTAAATAGAGCTGCTGACATACAATTGCTTGTGTCTTTGTTTCATCTTTTCAGTCGAAGATAGACCCCACTGTCCCCTTTGCAGCCTTGGGAATCTGGTCTACACACTGAGGTTTGATAATGGCTTTTAGGTCATCTTCAAGAATCTTGGTAAAAATAATAGCACAGGCAAATCTCTGCAACTCTCCTCCTGAAAGATCTTCAACGTTGCGTTCTTTTAGATGGGTTAAATCTACAAAGAACATAGAGGCATTGTGTTCAATGTTATTTCATTTTACCTCTTCAAGGTAAAATGTATATTGCAAATCATTCTGCGTTTGAATATTTCTGTTAAAAATATGACAACTACTAGAGATTTTTCCATTTATTTCAGTAATCCATATAAAGATACCTATCTTTATGAGTTAAGTTCAGGGCCTATTAAAACACATACACAAAATAAACACTTACCGAGCTGCTGACATACAACTGCTTGTGTCTTTGTTTCATCTTTTCGGTCCAAAATAGACCCCACGGTCCCCTGCCATAATATATCAGAAATAGTATTATTTTCCTTCAATACTAAAATTCCCTCACTATTAATAAGAGTCACAAAATAAAACAAGTTTACTTTGATTTATCTTTTATATGTCCACCAATATTTGTAATACCCCACTAAATTTCTCCTAAAAAGCAACTGACCTTTGCAGCCTTGGGAATCTGGTCTACATACTGAGGTTTGATAATGGCTTTTAGGTCATCTTCAAGAATCTTGGTAAAGTAATTTTGCAATTCAGATCCACGGAAGTAAGTCAAAATTTCTTGCCAATCAGGTGGGTCCTAGAAATATATGTATAATTACCTGAATTTAATAATACAATTGCAAAGAGCATGAATGTTATACAAAACAGAACACACATCCAAATAGAATACCTCTGCTTCTAAGATAATATTAGAGGTGGATTTAATTTCAAATCAAGAAACACCAACGCATAACAGTTTACGAAAGCTCAGAATTATCAATTAAGCAGCATTAACAGATTTTACCTAAAAAGGAGTTTCACTGATAGTTTCTCAGCATTAATTCCACAAATAATCTTGAAAATAAGAACATTAAAAAATAAAATCACACATACTCTCTCCTTCATAGCCTCATAAAACTGAACCAAGATATTCACTTTTATAAGGTGGTAATACATACATCATATTTTCCAAGGTTTGGCTTTTGCTTTCCTGCTAAAATTTTTAAAGCAGTTGACTTTCCAATACCATTAGTTCCAACTAATCCCAAAACTTCACCTGGACGAGGAATAGGCAACCTGTCATAAGTGTACAAAAATAATAAGACAACTCAGACTTATGTAGAAAAAGTGATGTAATACCAGAATGATGTATTTTAATGCGCTTGCACTCCACACACACTCATTAATAAGACAAAAGAGATATCTGCCAGATATTATTGGCTATTAGGAAAAAACAAAAACAGCAGCCAAGATTAACTTAAACTGTTGTTAGAAATGCATCCATGACTAATATTACTCCAAATTTTATTTATTCAACTTTCAGTCAAAGTCTATTCTAAAGTAACAATTTTTCTTTCCATATAAGGCTCAGTTTTCATGTATAATAAAATGCTATAGTAGAAAATTGCAGAGCAGGTGCAACCTCAGTCTTCCTTTTTTTTGGCCTGCCATTTACTTACAAGGAGAGAAGTGCCACATCAACCAGAAATATTCCACTTCGTTCTCCCTGCTGCAGTAGGCCCCTTAAAGCTGGCAGGTTGAGAAATACCTTTTTATTAGTTAAATCTAGACTCCTATGTTCAAAATATTAGTGTTCAGCAGATTAAAAACCTCAAAGAATGCCTGTCATTAACAATATATGTCGAAGTCCAGAGTAATATTCTCTGTAGATTATGAGATTAATAGATAAATAAAATCAAGATGAGTTCCCTTAAAAGTATTTCGGGGATAAGGATATTATTAACAACAGTGATTCTCACCCCCAATTGTATATTAGAATCACTAGGAGCCTTTTCAACTTATTAAGGTCCAGACTGTACATCCAGAGATAAGATGTAATTCAACAGGGCTGAAATTACCTGGGCATTAGTAGTCTTTAAAAGACCCTCAGGTAATTTTAATGTTAGCTAGAATGAACCACTGACATATACAATATGATTCTGCATGATGTTATAATACTGTGTTTTGCTTTAGTGGATGCAAAAGTTAATACCACTTTCTTTCCATTTTTGTTATTTCTCTGAAAATTCCAAATGGATTTACTCCTGACTGAAGTAAAGAAGAATGCTGATTTGGAAATATACCTGTGAAGCTTGAAGGCGTTGGCACAGTATCGATGTGTTGTTTCTTTTTCCAAGTTGCTTGGTAAATTGACAATTGATAAGGCGCCAAAGGGGCACTTCTGTTATTTAAAGTAAAGAATTAGTTTTCTGTTAATTTTTAGAAATATAGGCATGACTAAAATGAACAGATGAAGAAATTTTTATAATTTATCTTCCAAAAGTGGGAGTTTCACACAGACGTAAAATACTGTTTCATTTCCTACCCTTTGCTTAAAAAAGTTAAGTTCCTTGAAGGCAAGAATCATATCAAATAATTCTGTATTTCCCCTAGTGACTGGTATAATCCTGGACATTTAATGTGTTTAATACTTATTGAAAAACCTTACAGAACTGGAGGCTTTTGTATGAGAAGGTTAAGAGCAAGATCAAACACGGTTATTGAGCATACAGTTCCATATTCAGTCAATGAGAAATGCCCTCCCTTTATCTCCTTCTTCCTGTCTCTGTATGCTTCCTTTTCTACCTTGTAAAGTCCTTTAAGGTCATGGATTGTACCTTTCTTGGTCTATTTATGTCCCAACAACAGCTAGCATAGCATTTGCACAGAGCAAGGACTAACGACTTTCCATTGTGATTTGTAACCATCCCATATGAAAAAGATACTTCATATTCCAATTGAGTAAATTCACATTAAAAAAAAAAAACCTCATAGAAAAACTTATTCCAATAATAAGTGACTATCAACCAGATAAATGCCCAAGGAACAAGAATGGCAAGAATTGGAAGGTGATTTAAGAGTAGTAACGTGGCTAGAAAAATTTCTCAGAAGTATAGACAACTATAAAGGTACAACCAAAGAGTATAACCTCAGATTAGAAATCTGTTTGGCAGAACTGTTCAATGAGCTCAGGGGACTAATTCAAGTCTCTGTATATGAAGATTTCAGGGAATTCCCATTTTCTAAGTTACAAGAACACAGAGGTTTAAAAAACAAAACTCTTGTTTGTTTTCTAGCAAAATAATCACCAACTTCTAACAAAAATTATTAATTCTTTACACGAGATTTTTTTTCCAAATGGAATTACCTCCATTTACAGAATCCTCTATTACTCCATCAATGTACATAAAATGATTATAGGCTGCAAGTAATTTAAACTTCTCTTAATCTACAAAGAAAAAAATAGCCACATTGCTCATATATGTGGTGCATTACAAGTGTTTTAGGGTTCAGGGGGTATACATTACCCGCCCCCCCCAAACAATTCATCACATCAGTTTCTTTTCAGCCACTGAAGTGCACACCCCAAATTCTGGAATCTCATTTCTGTATAGCAGTGAAGAAAGAAAATAAAATCGAATATATTGTTCAAAATAAGATTTCCACCACCCAAAACACTGGCAGGCAAATAATAAAAGATTAGTAAGCATTTGCTAGAAGAAATATCTCCTGCTTATATTTTCAAAACAAGAAAAAACGCTTTCAAGTACCAAGCTTGGTACTTCTGGATACTTAACCAAGGATTCAGAAACCAATGTAAAATACACGAACCTTATTAGAAAAAATAACAAGTGGTATCCATATTTTGGGAAATCTCTTTTCTAAAATATATTATCTGTAAATAAAAATAACTAATTTAAGAACTTTATACACTGGCTCCTAAATACCTTTTATGAACTAAAGTTGGAAATCCATCATTCTTTGGTAAAATGCCCTATTCAAACCATTCAATATAACAAAAACTGAGGTATTTTGAAAAATGACACTATTGGGATAAATACAACAATAGAAGAATGTATAACACAGCAAAAGCAGTACTTAAGGATTAGGTTAAATTTAAAAAATTTTTTGGCTGTGTCCATTTTTATTTAAAAGTGTGAATTTAAAATTAAACACAGGGACTTCCCTGGTGGCGCAGTGGTTAATTAAGACTCTGCGCTCCCAACGCAGGAGGCCCGGGTTCGTTCCCTGGCCAGGGAACCAGACCCCACATGCATGCCGCAATAAGAGTTTGCATGCCACAACTAAGGAGCCCTCGAGCCGCAGCTGAGGAGCCCTCGAGCCGCAACTAAGACCCAGCACAGCCAAATAAATGAAATAAATTAATTTAAAAAATAAAATTAAACACAGACTTGAAAAAAATGTACGTAATATGACTCATTTTTTGTATTTATATTTCAAAAAAGTTCTAGTAAAGACTTGGAGAATGTCCTTCTCATAAAAGGGTGAAAAAAAATTAATTTTGGTTGGAAATGGCTTTACAAAGTTGCATACAGCAAAGATAACTTTTATTTTATTATTATTTTTTAAGGATAACTGTTAAGTGGGGTGGTTAATTAATTGAAACAGCAATAATATTGATATAAGAACACTATGTTTCTGAATTTGAATTCTTTATTCAATGTTTTATAGTTGGCTCTTTAAGAATAGTTATAATGTATTCAGAATTTTTAGATTTCATTTTTAGGTTACAAATTTGATCCAATAAATAAAATATCACTTACTTTAATACAAATACCACAACCAATACAAAGAGTTTCAGAAATCCATGCTATTTTGCTCTGGGAGACAACCTCTATGCATAATTTTCCTGGCAAACGAAAAGATAGAATTAACTCATTTCTCCTGATGTTCTAATTTTCTGAACACTGTTATTTCGGCAATTCTCGTTCCAAATTTCCATACAGAATCAAATTTTCAAAAACAAATGCCACAGAAAGAAATATAAATCAGTGCTTTGGATAAATTACTGAACTTAACTACTTATATGAATACTCTTGTCAGGCAAGGCAGAGATGACTCTAATATGCTTACTTGTTTAATCTACTATGGGAAGAAAATATGCTAATAAAAATACGGCAGATCCTAAAACAGCTTTACTTTTAAGCTGACTGACCTGAATATATAATCCATAAAATATGCCTTGAAAATGGTAATGTACACCAGATAAGGGAATGAAATACGTTAGCTAAATCAGGGAAGCTCCCCAAAGGTATGTGGACATCTAATACACAGACAAAATTAAACCTGGAATTAGGGATATTAATAATGGAATTTCTGAATAGCACGGTAGACTGTAACACATGACATCTAAATTTTCTTCTAAGATTTAGTAAGCTTATACCTCACTAGTATATTTAAAGTAAAAATTATTTAGTTTAGCCCTTAAAGACTACCAACAATTCATCAATTCTGAATGGTCGTAAATTTATTTAATCTTGAAAATATAGCAAAACCTCATGAATAGTCATTCATATTAAGCTTTTTTTTTTTTTTAAAGAATACTATCAAATATCAATACAAACATCTTGGCAGTCCTTTCTTCATGACTGAAAGTAACCATAGGATTTTGTAGAACAGTAAGAATCTCAGTAATTTGAACTCTGGTTTGATTTTGTACTCAATGAAATTAAACAGGATCATTTAGTCACAAAGCATTAAAAGAAATTTAGAACAAAATGTGGTCTTATTTTTACATTTTAAAGAAACTAACAGGGGAGAAAAGTATATACTAAAGCCTAGAGAACCATGAAAACAGTGTATTTCTTTTAAAACCTTCTCTTATCCTTAAATGATCCACAGAACAGCTTACCCATTCGAACCACAGGGCAACTCTTTTTGCACTCCTGCCGACACTTCTTAGGTTTACACTTGTCATGGTTGACAATAGCAATTCTTGTTAATTTATCCGCCATAATTCTAAGGAAGTAAGAATATCCAGTTCCTCTACTAAAGAAAAATTAACAAAATTATGGCATAGTCAATGCAATTAGTTAAGAGAAATAAGTCACAGGCATAAAAAGTTAGACAGGAGGAGATAAGTTATCACTATATTCAGATATTAATACCTGGAATTAGTTAAAAAAAACTAGTAAAAGCAATAAAATAATTTGGTACGGTTGGAAAAACAAAATTTTACATATATTCCATTCATCAGAAGATTTATATAAAGAAGGAAAAAATACCACTTTCAACAGAAAAAAGAAAAGATCCAGGGATCAACTTAACAAGATATATATACACATGCGCAGAAACTTCCAAAATACAACTGAAAGACACAAAAGACCTGAACAAGTAGAATGACATGTCTCAGTTTTCACAATAAAGAACAGTGAATATCAGAGATTTCAACCTTCCCTGAATTTACATATCTAATCCAATCTCAAGGAGAAAAAAAAAAAACTCAATCAGACAAATCAAATCTAAAGCTCTTATGCAAAAAGAAAAGTAGTAATAGCCAGGAAAATGGAAAAGAGCAAGGGGGAAGGGGGAACCTACACTTGACATATGAAAAAAATGATATAAGGCCTCAGTAATTGATGCTGATACCAGTGTATGAACACAGACCAATGAAACAGAATAGGAAGACTTGACATGAAAACATACATATGATAAAGGTGTTTACTTCCTCCCTCAAACTAAGCATCACTTCATTGCTTAGCCATCTGACTACAATGCACTACTGATGGAAATGGCAAATAATTATTAAGGGTGTAACCATCATGTTGGTCAACCGGAAAAAGTAAAAACTGCTTTACCTGGGAATTTACAATATGGCCATGATGAATTTTATCTTAACAGCACTGAAATGAAAAGGAGACCAAGTAACTATATGTATATACTCACTTTTGGAGCTTTTTTTTTTTTTTTTTTTTTTTT
>NC_041220.1:27269592-27293748 GCF_002837175.3 Physeter macrocephalus | reverse complement strand
AGGCCCAGCGGCCACGGCTCACGGGCCCAGCCGCTCCGCGGCACGCGGGATCCTCCCGGACCGGGGCGCGAACCCGGCCCCCCTGCATCGGCAGGCGGACGCGCAACCACTGCGCCACCAGGGAAACCCCTGGAGCTTTTTAAAGTCTTGATATTTAACAGCGCCATCAATTATGTTGTTGAGGTCAAAGTTAACTTAATCTTTTATAATATTGGGCTTAGTGATAGATATTAATTTTCTTAGAATGTGATGAAAGTAAGTAATTCGAAAAAGTGCCTTACTACTCCAGTTTATTCCAATATGTAATGAAAGAACCTGAAGCCAAAAGATTACTGACCAACAAAGACATTCTGTTGGCTTTGTCTATCAATGACTGTGATCCTCTATTCTAGGTTTTTCTTGACAGACTGCTTCCTCTTATAGAACTCTCCAGTCCTTCTCATAACCCCTCAATATCATTAGGCTTGGAGGGGAATAAAAGATCTTGCTCCTCAGTACCGCTCCCAGACGATTATCTCTCCCTTCTCACTAAAAACAGCCACTTTTGCCTCTTAGGTCATCCACCCGCTTTAGTCATTTACCGACCATCAGATCACTCCCTCCCATTCTTTGAAATTTCAGCCCTTAGCTAATGTTCACTCTAACAACTCCTGCCACAACTCTTGTCGATTTCAATATTTTCATAGATGATCCTTCTATTAACAGCCTGTCCTCTGAGTTTATTAACCTCTCTCCTCTAGTGATCTTGTCTTTCACCCTACCATAGCCACTCATTTCTTTGGTCAAATCCTTCACCTTGTCATTACAAATAACTGCATTTTTTCCATAACCTATCTTTCAAATACCCCATTCTCCAACCACCATTCCTATCTTTTCAGTTCACCTCTCTCATACACAACAATCCAACAACCCTTTGAACTCCCCCATTCCTCAGACCTAACACTATCTCTCAATTCTACCACATTTCCACTGTCCTTCAGCCTTTTGTATCTTTGTATCTCTGTACCCACCTAAAATTCTGTTATCAATCACTTACACCCTTATCTATAATCCTGGTTAAGCACAACTCTTCACCTGCACACATGCAGCAGAAAATGGGAAGAGAAAAAACAAAGCCATGCTGACTAGTATCATCTCAAGTGAAACTATGCCAACCAGCAACCATACTACATGTATTTCCATAGCTAAGTCCCTTTGTAAACTAAAAGATATCTGCTACGGAGAATGTTCCAACAATTCTCTCTCCTGTCTTTCACATCATCAACTATTCTTTCCACTGTCTTATTCCCATCAGCATTCAAACACTACATTATCTGACCCCATCTTCCTCCATTGCTTCATTTCTCCTTCCTTTTAGAGCGAGACTACGTACAAGAGTTGCCTATAGTCAGTGTTTCAAATTTCTTTCTAGGTATTTTCTCTGGACTCCATTCCAGCCTTTAGTGCCCATCATTCTATCAAAACAGCTTGTCAGGTTATCACTGTTTTTCACATGGCTAAAGCAAACGGTTGTCAGTCTTTGCTTCAGGGTCTGGGCACTTTCTGCCCCCTCTGCCTATAATGCTATTTCCCCTAGTGAGTCACATGGCTCACTCCTTCAAGTCTTTAATGTTTATTCTCAGTGAGCCTTCTCTAGCTATATTACCAAAAAAATATAAAACTCTCTTGTTTTATTCTTCTCCTTAGCTCTTTCTACTATACGACATAGTATATATTTCATATATATGTGCATATATGGTATACGTACACGTTTACTGTATGTATATATATGCATTTATATATTCTCTCTCTACACACACAGACAATATTTTTCCCTCTCCAAGCAGAATATACTCCATCATGAGTGCAGGAATTTTTGTCTGTCTGTTTATCTCAGTGGCTGGACCAGTGCCTACCACATAGTAGGAGCTCAAACATTTCTGTTGAATGAAATGAGAAAATGAATTTAGACATAGTAAATGATTTCCCTGTAGGTTATAACAACTTTCAGGAGTCTTGAAAGTTACCAATATTTTACAGTGACAGTTATTCACTAAAGTATATTACTGAAAAAAAAAAATCACCCAAAAGGTGACTAAAATTTTATGTCATAAAAAGGCTGATAGGTTCACTTTACGCCTTTATGACCTTTAGAAACTGGTCCAGGCAGGCCTCCTAGAGATTAGAATAAAAAGAAAATAAATGACTTTTGAACTGCTACAAAAAAGCTATCATTCTGGCAGTGACACCTCCCTAGAAACTGAAGATTCTTTAGTTAGCTATTAAAATAAAACTGGACATCATATTAATTATGGTGAATGAGCATGATGAATTCCCCTTTAGGGGATAAATCTTCATTGATTTATCAATGAAACTGCTTACGTTAAAGTTTATTTCTGCCAAACTACTAAAATGTTTCACCTACTATTTCAAACCATTAAAAAAACCCAAATGACTGTAAAAGGTGAATTTTATAAAATAAAAACCTACCAGAGATGGTTAATAAGCTGATTTATATAAAAGAGTGATAAATTATAATGCATTTAAGAAAAATGAATACAGATTCTTTGTAGAACTATTAACAGTGTAAACACTATTATTAATTAAATTTCTATGTTAGTTTCAAGAATTGGGAAGAAAGAGCCCCTCCTTTTTTTTTTTTTTCAATGAGAAAGACATAGCACATGAAAGCTTGGAGGAGAAGACTGTAGTAACTGACTCCTTGAAGATATTTCAAATCTGAAAACTGTGCTCAGAATAGGTACTCAAGGGACTTCCCTGCTGGCGCAGTGGTTAAGAATTCCCCTGCCAATGCAGGGGACACGGGTTCGATCTCTGGTGCAGGAAGATCCCACATGCTGCGGAGCAACTAAGCCGGCGAGCCACAGCTACTGAGCCTGCATGCTGCAACTACTCAAGCCCGCGTGCCTAGAGCCCGTGCTCCATAAGAGAAGCCACCGCACCGCCAACGAAGAGTAGCCCCTGCTCGCCGCAACTAGAGAAAGCCCGCGCAGTAACGAAGACCCAACTCAGCCATAAATAAATAAACAGATATATAGATATAAAAACTTATTCAAAAAATAGGTACTCAAACAATGACCTTCACTGTCATTATTCCAGCTGAGAGGAAAAAAGGAAGTGAGCTATGGAAACCATCTGCAGTCTAAGACCAAAATTATTTTAACACCCTGTGAAAACATTTGAAACGCTGCTGTTAACGAATGATGCTTATGTCATGTGAGATATTCTAACCTATGCTACTGCAGGCCATTAATTTTATAAAACATATAAGTTGGGAGTGGTGCACAACTCTGACTCCAGAGTCTTAAACTGAAGACAATTAAAAGGGACACTAAATTAATAACTTTCTCCTTACCCCACCCCAGCAATTATATTAAATATTCTTCCTAAAAAATTTTTTTATAGGGGAGAACAAGGCTTTTCACTAAAACAAAAACAACACTCTTTGGTTCAGATACAGGTAAGAGCCCTTGATTAACACTGACAAAGCATTATCGTCAAGCAAATGGTATACAATGAATATTCTCAGTATCAGGCACAAAGGTACCGAGGACTGCAACACACATACCACTGTCATAAATGCCTAGTAAGCAGTCCTGTGGAAGAGAAGGCTTAAAACCCTCAAGCAAAACAAAACACTCTGTTCTGAAGGATATTTCTCACTCTTACGATTTTACCGTAAAAAATGAGAAAACGGGCTTGCGTAGTTTATGGGATGTGGGAATCGGCTTTAGCTGTCGTGCCTACAATGCACGAACCACTGAAGGGAAAATAAAGGACCTATCAATAAAGACCTGCTCTCGAGGAGTTTAAGATACGATATAGGAGAAGACGAAGAAGTCACCAAGGGGGAAAGTGCTATAAAAGCGCACCCGAAATGTTAAAGGCGTTCACCTGGGAGTTTATTTGAGCTAACCCTGGTTACAGCAGAGTACACGCTGCTGTGAGAACTGTAACGTCTGGCCATCATGTCTACAGACGGGGAGTGGACAAGCAGGATTCGACTTCACGGCGGCAAAGATGATTCACTCATTCCACAATCCCCAAACGGTGGAAGAAAAGGCTTCCAAAGGTGCCAGGGGAAGAGTGGGGGTAGTAGGGGACGCTCTACGTTCTGAAGGCGGCTGTAAGATTCAGCCCTAGGGCAGGAGCGGGGGAAAGGGGGGAGTGGAGGCTGGACCGCTGAGGGGATGGCAGCTAAGGCCATCTTCGTGTCCCCTGGCGGGGGTGGCGGGCCGCAGTGGCAGAGAGCCGAGTCAGCTGGAGGGAAGCGCGAGGCGTCCCTAGCTCTCGGCGGCGCCCGCGCTCCGGCGGTTCCAGCTGTCTCGCCCAAGCCGGCTGCCACGCGCCGCTGCCGTCTCCACCGGCGCCACCTGAGGCCTAACCAGAGGCTCTGGAAGAACTTCCCTACGGTTTGTAGACCGTGGCAGACTACAGCTAAAGGCCAAACCCTTCCAGGCTATTCACGTACCTGGAAAAACAGATTCCCCACGCAGAGGCCAAATCAGTTCTTGATTTCACTTCTCAGCCACACAACGTGTTCCCACGGCCACCGGCCAAAATGGCGGTGCCCAGCCGCCGCCTCACGCACGCCACAGGGACGTAGTGCGCGTGCGCGCCAGGGCGCGCTGGGCGGAGCCCTGGAGGGAGGTAGGGAGAGACGGCGGGGGCTGACGTCATTGTGCTGCGACCCCAATTGACGTTGTTGGGGAAGCGAGGCGGGCCTGGGAAGCTGAGTGGGAGTGGCGCGGAACTGCAGCGGTTCCTGAAAACCTGAGTGGCGGCAAGGCGGGTCTGCGAGATGTAAGTGCGTGGGCTTTCCCCGAAGTAGAGAATGGTTCTAGCTTAAGCAGACGGGTTCTCTTCCCCAATGTAAATCTCCTTTTACGCTTCCGATTTCCTCAAAGCTGGTGGGTCAGGAATGGATCCTTAACCGCTGCCTGTTCTCGCACTTCGGGCAGAGGTGTCAAGCAGAACCCACAGAGTCTGGTCCAGACACTGCTCGTGGTGGCGTTCTCTCCTTGGCCTCAGCTCCTGAACGGTGTGGCCACGAACCCGTTCTTCTCCGAGTTCCATGCTTTATCCACTTGGTGGCGTCCAGTACCAAGTTCGGCAGTTGAATTCTGCTCCAATAATAGAGATGGGCCATTTTTGGGGACAATTTGACATTTTTGGACATTTGGCAATGTGGCCACAGGTTTAATCGTCTCATCCCAGACCTTACTTAACTTGCATGTGGCAAATACTTTACGATTGAAGCTATTCATTCATCCATTTATTTATTCAGTAAATTGCTAATGGAGCGTTTAAACCTCAGGCCTTTCCGAAGTTTGCAGTCCAGTGTCTATTATTATTTAAAGAGTATCAAGTGCTTGTGTGGAGATTAGGGAACAACTGAGATCTGACAGAAGGTGTCAAGGAGATGGTATACAGACCTTTTGGCACAGGTTTATAACAGCATTTACGTATAACGATGTTCAACAGCTGTAACTTTGCACTACTGAAGCAGTTTTACATGTTGTTCACAATCCACTGTTTTTTTTTCAACGTTTGGATATGCCTACCAAGATTAACAAAAGATGTGAAAGATGAAGTGAACTTGTGGTTTAGAATAGGCCAGTTATTCACTTGTAGAATAACTGGCATTTAAAAAGGCATTTTTAAAGGCATTTTTCTGACTGTATGTACTATGGTAAGGGCACATATAAATGGAGCTTTTGACAACTAATGAGAAGATGTGATTTTTCTCTGCATCACTTAACGGATTATTTAAAATGTAGACCAACATTTATTACTGGAATAAGAGTATTTCAGTCTGACTTTTCTAGGGAAAGACTTCATTTGGATTGGAATTTTTACTCATAGAAGTATACAACTGCATAGCATTATAGGATTATAGATCAAATCAACCCATTTGACAGGAAAGAAAGCCCAGACCTGCCGAAAGTCTAGGCTAGTTAAAGGCGAGGCTGAAGTTGACACCCTGATCCTGTGCCCTTTGACTACTCTAGTCTGCTGCTTTGCACAACTTGTAAGTTATAATATGTTATATTTTAGAAACAAAAACTGAATTCCCAAGAGTTTTTAATTACAGTGATTATGTCAACTGCTTTCTAGAAATAGATGATTAATATCCAGGGTATATTAGTGATAGATTTGGCTATTAAATTTTTACTTTTACGTTTTGTAGAAAGATGCTCAGGTCTGGGTATAATGTGGATATTCTTTTTTTTTCTACATAGAATATTTTTAAAATGACCACACCAAACAAGACACCTCCTGGTGCTGACCCTAAGCAGTTGGAACGGACTGGAACAGTACGGGAAATTGGGTCACAAGCTGTTTGGTCACTCTCATCTTGCAAACCAGGTAAAACAAAACAAAACAAAAATGCTGTTCATAATAACTGCTGAAAGTTTTCTTGTGCACTGGACTAACTTTAATATTCTTTCTGTTAAGATGCTTTATTTTAATTCTAAAATAAATCTAATTGGATTTTCATTTGTTATATATCTTCTCAATTGCTTTACTAGTATCTGTTTCAGTTTAACTGCACATGTCATAGGTCTCTCCCTCTTTTTAAAAAAAAAAAAAATTATTTATTTAGGCTGCACCGGGTCTTAGTTGCAGTACAGTGATCTTTGCTGTGGCACTCGGGATCTTTAGTTGTGGCATGCAGATTTAGTTGCAGTATGCGGACTCTTAGTTACAGCATGCATGTAGCATCTAGTTCCCTGACCAGGGATCGAACCTGGGCCCCCTGCATTGGGACTGTGGAGTCTTACCCACTGGACCACCAGGAAAGTACCTCATAAATTCTTTTTTTACCCTCTCTCTGGTATCATTCAGTTATTTGGTTAGCTTTTTTTTTTTTTTTTTTTTGCTATTTCTCTGGATAGGATAAGTGGTGGATACATTTTTTGAGTGATTACATATCCCCAAATAACTTTATTTTACTCTTGGATGGGATAGAATTCTTGGTGGCAGTCCTTTTCTCTCAAAAATTTGTGGATCCTGTTTTACCATTTTCTTTTTTGTCATGTTGCAACTAAGAAGGCTATTCCTGTCTCTCTTACTTCCTAAGTAACTTGTTCTTTCTTTCTGGCAGCATTTAAGCTTTTTCTGTTTATTCTTAGACTTCAAGACTTTTGCCAGGATGTGCCAGGATACATGTGTACCTTTTCTCATCTGTCTAACCTGTAATTTGATGGGTATTTTCAATCTGTAGAATCAAGCTCAGAGAAAGTTTTTTAGCTTGAGGAACATTAATGATAATGTTATTGATTTGGTAGTCACTTTTCCCTCAGAAACTTCTACTATTTACACGTTGTCTCCTGTAGTGTCTTCCCACTCAAGCCTCTTCTGTTTCCCCTTAAGATTCTCTTCTCTCTCTTTTTATGAGTAGCTGGAAATATACAGAAAAACTCACCCTTTTTGTTTATAGTTCTATGAATTTTTTTGTTTTTAATTTTTAAAAATTAATTAATTTATTTATTTATTATTTTGGCCGTAACCGCGTGGCATGTGGGATCTTAGTTCCCTGACCAGGGATTGAACCCAAGCCCCCTGCAGTGGAAGTACGGAGTCTTAACCACTGGACTGCCAGGGAAGTCCCATAGTTCTATGAATTTTAACAAACACATCACAAATATAGAATATTTCTATCATTCAAAGAAATTTCCTCATGTCCCTTTGTAGTCAGTCTTCTGCCCCCTCCTAGACCCCTGACAACCTCTGATCCATTTTGTGTCCCTTTGGTTTTGCCTTTTTCAGAATGCCATATTAAACGTAATCATACTTGATGTAGCTCTTAGGGTCTGGTCTAGCTTCTTTCACTTAGCATAATGTATTTGTTCTATCAGGAGTTGGTACCTTTTTATTGCTGATTACTGTTCCACTGTACAGATGTGCCACAATTTGTCTACCTATTCACCAGTTAATGGACATTTAGGTTTATGGTAGCAGCTTCCCAGATGGTCCCAGTGATCCTTGTTTCCTGGTATTTGTGCCCTTCTGATGACCTCTCTCACATAGTGTCTGGGTTAGTCTCTGGGACGAGGAGAATATGGCAGAAATGATGGTATTTGACTTCTGAGACTAGATCATAAAAGACATTGTGGCTCTGCCTTGCTCTTATTTGGATCATGCACTCTAGGGGAAGCTATTTTGTGAGGAAACAAGGGGACCTGTGGAGAGGTTGGTGTGGCAAAGAAACAGGGCCTTCTGACAATAGCCAGTGGGGAACTGAGGCCTTTTGTCAACAGTCAAATGAGTAAGCTACCTTAGAATGGATTCTCCAGCTCTAGTCAAGCTTTTAGAAAATTACTTCAGATAACTTGACCACAAACTCATGAGAGTCCCAGAGCCAAACTGCCCAACCAAGCTGGTCCCAAATTCCTATCCCATAGAAATTGTGAAGTAATGCATGTTTGGTGTTTTAAGGTGCTAAGTTAACTAAGATAAGGTTGCTTCCAATATTTGGTGATTATGGATGAAGCTGCTATAAACATTCATGTACTGGTTTTCTTGTGGACATATATTTTCATTTTTCTTGAGTAAATACTTACGAGAAGAATTGCTGGGTTCTATTGTTTTTATTTCTTCCTTTGCATTAGCTAAGACTTCCAACATGATGTTGCATAGGAGTGGCAAAAAGGGATATCCTTGCCTTATTCTTGGGAAAACTTCTATTTTCTCACTATTATATATGATGTTAGCTGTTGTTTTTTTGTAGATAATATAAAGTTGAAGAAGTTCCATTATATTTCTAGTTTGCTAATAGATTTTGTCTTGAATAGATGTTGGATTTGTCAAATGTTTTCTCAACATCTGATGATATGATCATGTGGTTTTTCTCCTTTAGCCTGTTGATTGTTTTGATGGATTACATTAGTTAATTTTAGAATGTTGAACCAGCTGTGCATACTTGGAATAAATTCCAATTGATTGTGGTAAATAATTCTTTTTATACATGGATTCAATTTGCTAATATTTTCTTGACAATTTTTGCATCTGTGTTCATGAGAGATATTGTTCTTTAATTTACCTTTCTTGTGATGTCTTTGTCTGATTTTGTTATTAGGGTAGTGCCTCCCTTATAGAGTCAGAAAGTATTCCCTCTGATTCTATTTTCTGGAAGAGATTATGCAGACTAGGTATTATTTCTTCCTTGAAAGTTTGACATAAGTCACCAGTGAAACCATCTAGGCCTGGTGATTGCTTTTGGAAGGGTATTAATTTTTTATTCAATTTTTGTAATAGATATAGGCTTATTCAGATTATCTGTTTCTCCTTGTGTGAGTTTTGGTAGATTGTGTCTTTCAAGGAATTGGTCCATTTTATTTATCAAATTTGTGGGCATGAAGTCTATAATACTCCTTTATTACCCTTTTTATTGTCCATGGGATCAGTAGTGATGGCCCCTCTTTCATTTTTTATATTAGTAATTTGTCTTCTTTCTTTTTTTCTTGGTTAGCCTGGTTAGTGGTTTATTGATTTTATTGACCTTTTCAAAGAACCAGCTTGTGGTATTGGTAATTTTTCTCTATTAATTTGCTGTTTTTAGTTTCATTGATTTCTTCTCTGATTTTTATTATTTTTCTTCTGCTTATTTTGGATTTAATTTGCTTTTCTTTTTCTAGTTTTCTAAGGTGAATGCTTAGATTATTGACTTTAGAACTTTCTTCTTTTGTAATAGATATATAGTTCATGCTATAAATCCTATAAATTTCAGAAAGCAGTGCTTTCTGTTAATGATTTCTAGTTTAATTCTGCTGTGGTCTGGGAGCACACTTTGTGTGATTTCTATTCTTTTAAATGTTTTTATTGTGTTTTATAGCCCAAAATGTGGTCCATTTTCATTAATGTTGCATGTGAACTTGAGAAGAATTGTGTATTCTGCTGTCATTGGATGAAGTAATCTATAAATATCAGTTTGATCTGGCTGATTGACTGTGCTGTTCAGTCAACCATATACTTGCTGATTTTCTGCCTGATGGGTAAAGGTTAAGGTTCAGAGGCTAAAATTTCTTTAGTGTCTTTGTTTTTGTCTCCCTTGTTATCTTTGGATTTCCCTAGAGACTCCTTAAATGGCACCTAAACTTGCAGTTATTTGAATTTAACCTCCTGATATTATGTTGGAGCCCTGTTGATATGGTGGTAAGTTATGGGGGGAATGGAAGTGTTCTATAATCCTTTGATTAGATCTCAGTCTTTTAGTGGGCCTGTGTTCATGGCTGTGACCTTACAAGCACTTCTCAACTTTTCTCTCCCCACATAGATGAGACAGGAAGCCTAGAGGGGGATGGAGTTGGGTATTTTCCCTCCCCTGTGTCAGGCTCTGGTAAAACCCATGTTGCTTAGGTTCTGCTAAAACAGTTTTCCTTTAAGTCAGGCCTTTGTTAAAGGGGAAGAAAATGCTTTTGGTTTATTTCACAAAGATTACTTTCCCCCTCTATCTGCAGGAAGCACTGGAGAATTTTCTCTGATCTTTACCCTGAAGAGAACCTGGTGGGGCTCCTAGAGGTAAAATTCATGAAGATGTGGAGTCCTCTCTAAGGCTGGGCTTCCAGGAGCTTTTAGTCTCTCAAGCTAGTCTGTACTCAGTCTCTAGCAATTAGTGAATTAACAATTACTCAATTACTCTTTAAGTTTTCCTGCCAGTTGCTAACTCTAGTGGTGGTTTCTGCTCCTGGTAAGATGTGATTCTCTGTTTTCTGTTCTCTTCAGTTGTTTGGGTGGTGGATTGCCCTGTGTCCTCTTTGAGACCTAAGAAAAATTATTGGTTTTCAGTTAGTTCAGCTTTTTTGTTGTTGTTGTGAGGATGAGAGTGACATTGTCCAAGCTCTTTACATGTCAGATTGGAAACTAGAAGTTCTTCCTTTTACTTTTAAACTGTATATATCTTTTTATTTGAAGTGGATTTCTTATAGACAGCATATTATTGGGTCTTGCTTTTTAAAATCCAGTCTGACATTCTTTGTCTTATAATTGGGAGTGTTTAGAACATTTACACCTAATGTACCTACTGATGTAATTAGATTTAAAACTACTACCTTGGAATTTGGGGGGTTTTGTCCATTTATTCCCTCTTTTTTTAACCTGATTTTGGATAAATTCAGTATTTTTTATGATTCTGTTTTATCTCCACTATTGATTCATTAGTTATACATACTTTTTGAAATTTTTGAGTGATTGCCCTAAGGATTACACTGTACATCTTTAATTGTCACAGTTTACATTCAAGCAATATTATACTACTATAGATATGGTATACAAATCCTTCAGTATACTTCCAATTTATGCCCATGCTTTATGCCATTTTTGTTATGTATTTTATTTTTGCATATTTTAAACCCCCAGAATATATTGTTGCTATTTTTGTTTTAAAAGGTCAATTATATTTTGGAGTGATTAAGAACCAAACTTTATGCTTACTTTAACTTTTTCAATTTTGGGAACTTTTTATTTCTTTGAATAGATCCAGGTTTCTGTCTGGTATCATATTCCTCCTGCCTGAAGAACTTTCTTTACATTTTTTGTATTGCGGGTCTGCTAGCACTGTTTGGTTGAAAAAATTTTCATTTTGCTTTTATTACCGTGATATATTTTCCCTGCATGAAATTCTAGGTTAGCAGGTTTCTCCTTTTACTACTGTAAAAATGTCATTCTGTATCTTCTGGCTTGCATAGTTTCTGAAGGAATGTCTGCTGTAGTTAATGTGGCTTTTTTCCCAGCTGCCTTTAAGATTTTATCATTAATTTTCAGCAATATAAACATTTTGTGTCCACATGTATGAGTGTGTGTGTGTTTAATCCTGCTTGAGATCCACTGAGATTCTTGGATCTTCTGGTTTAATGTCTTGCATTACTTTATGAAAATTCGTGGCCATTATTTCTTCAAGTATTTCTTTTGCCCCGTCCTCATCCTCCTGGGAATCCAATTATACATATGCTAGACCATTTAATTTGCTAGACCATTTGGTATTTGTCCCCTTGCTTTTAGGTACTCTATTTTTTGTTTTTTCTTTTTTTTTCTCTTTGTGTTTTGCTTTGGGGTTTTTTAATTGGCCTAGCTTCAAGTCTACTACTTCTTTCTTTGGCTTTATTGAGTCTACTAATGATTCTGTCTAAGGAATCTTTCATCTCTGATATGGTGTTTTTTATTATGGCTTTTTCATTTGACTCTTAAAGGAGTTTTCTCCTATGTTGAAATTCCCTGTCTTTTCCTGCATTTCATCTACCTTTTCCCCTAGATTCTTTAACATATTAATCATAGCTATTTAAAGTCCCCATTTGTTAGTTTCAACATCTGGTTCATCTCTGAGTCTGTTTCTAGTGATTGCTTTATCTTTTGATAATATTTGTTTCTCTTGCTTGTTTGTGCATCATAAATGTTTACTGAATGCCAAACATCACATATAGATTAGTAGATACTGAGAAAAGTGGTATTTATACTTTGAAATAGATACCTGTTTTCCTCTGTCAGCCTTTTATAGTGGGGGTTGAGTTAGCTAGGAACTGAGCTGAGTTTGAGTTTGTTTGTTTGTTTGTTTTATTATGGTTACTTTCAATATCACAGCCTTCAAATTCCTCTAAAGATGCTCAGTACTTATGGAGGGGCTGTTGTGCCAGAGGAGTTTTCTTAGTGTTCCTCCTCCACGATCATTTTCAGTTATCTCTGTATCCCTGTGCTTCAGAGGGTGTCTTTCTCCATCCTCTTGCCCTGCCTCCAGCAGTAAAATGCCATGGTTGTAACTCAGTGCAGGGGATCAGAGGCAGGACTTCTTCTCTGTTTTCTTGGTCTAGCTTCAATCCTAGACAGCCCTTCCATGTCTGACCTCCAGATTGGGACTTTCTCAGCATTTTGGTCCCTCCTACCTATGATAGTGAAACTCTGGACTTTCCTAGGAGAGAGTTTTCTGCCCCGTCCCCAGAGGAAAGAGTGTTTTCTGCTTCTTCCCCAAGTGTAGGGGTTTTTTTATTTTACCTTTCTCCCAGAAAGGATGGGTCTGTGCGGTTGGGGTTTTTGCTTTTCCTGCAGTGGCAGTCAGCCCCTCCTCCAGGCATGTACCACTGATGTAGGCTTTCCAATCTCTTGCTTTCCCCCCAAAATGTCCTCTAATGTGTACAGTGAGGCCCTTAGAAAAGAGTCTGAGAGTCAGAGTGAGTTCACCTTGTGTTTGAGCCTCCCAGGGCTGCTATACTTTTATGATAGCCCACGCTTAGCCTTTAGCAATTTGTTGAAATTCTACCTGATTTCTTCTTCTGTGTTTATTTGGTCGCTGATCCTTCCTTCCATGCTCTGCCACAGTTGGGACAGGCTGTCCATCCTTTCTCTCCTAACCTGGGAGCTGACCGTTCTTGGATTTCAGGATATTTGGTTGCTGCGTGATTTTAAGCACTCATGTTTTCAAGAAAAATTATGAGTTTGTAGTTTATCTAGCTTTTTCTTGTTGTTTGAGTGAGGATGGTGGCTTTTTCTAGCTTCATGTATCCTAGACTGCTTCAGAAGTTTCTAATATTCTTTTTTTAGTTATTTTTTAATTTAAAAAATTTTTTTAAATTTTTGGCTGTGTTGTGTCTTCATTGCTGCGCGCAGGCTTTCTCTAGTTGCGGCGAGTAGGGGTTATTCCTCCTTGCAGTGTGTGGGCTTCTCCTTGCGGTGGCTTCTCTTGTTGTGGAGCACAGGCTATAGATGCACAGGCTTCAGTAGTTGTGGCACGTGGGCTCAGTAGTGGTGGCACACGGGCTCTAGAGCGCAGGCTTAGTAATTGTGTCGCATGGGCTTAGTTGCTCCGCAGCATGTGGGATCCTCCTAGACCAGGGCTCGAGCCCGTGTCCGCTGCGTTGGTAGGTGGATTCCTAAGCGCTGTGCCACCAGGGAAGCCCTCTAATATTCTTTATAGCACCAAATATTTCTGTGAATTTGCTCAAATTGAGTATCTTCTATTGCTTTACTGAGTAGCATAATTCGACTGGTGCCATACTGATGTCAGTAACAGGGTAAGAATCAGTGCCAGTTCACATTCTTTTATGCTGTGGGGCTTGGCCGAGGACAACAGATAGAAGTCACTGATTCCCTGAAGATGCCCCACTGCTCTGACATCTTGGAGGTGCAGAAGAGAACAACGGTTGACACTACCAGAAGAATGGTGGGACTCACTTAAAAATGTGTTGGGTATGAAAGTCATGAAATTCATCATTGTGCTGTCACACATTTTACTTCTGTGATTTTCAGCTTTGTGTTCATCAGTGAAATATAATTATATGATTATCATTTTGCATTTTATGCGTGAGTGAATAGTCTTTATTAATGAGAAACAGCATGAGAAAGTTAGTTGTTTAACCTTTACTTAACCTTACTTCTCTATAGTCAGATATTTTTCATTTCAAGTCAGCAGACAGTTGCTGAAATCTGTAACACTGTTAGAGTTTAAAAAATAAAAAAGACACACGGACCTTGTTGTCAAGGAGTTCACGATCTAATGGAGGAATTATATCTTTAAATTAGTCATTATTATACAATGTAATAATTTCTAACTTTTATTTCGTGCTTACTAAGAGAGGTTCTGTTGTAAGTACTTTGCATGTATAAAATAAACAACTGTCTCGGTAAAGTCTCCAAAAGTCGTATGAAGTATTTACTGTTATTTTTTATCATTTTCCAAATGAGGAAACTGTAGTACAGACAGATTAAGCAATTTGGCAAATATCACCTATTAAGTGGGAACGCTGGGACTGAAGGCAATCAGGCTTTCACTAGGTCATACTGCTTCCCTCTAAGCATGGGCTCAGTGCAGTAGTGGACCAAAGGAGAAAGTGATTGACGCTGCTTCAGAGAATCAGGGAAGTCTTCATGGAGATGATGCGTATCTGGCATGATGGGGCAAGGTAGAATTTCACTGGGGAAGGACATAAAGGCAAGAGGAACAGTATGTGCAAAGGTGTATAGCTTAGCAAAACATGGTTCTTTCAAAGAATTGTGAGTAGTCAGTAAGACTCGAACAGAGGGAAGTGGCATAGGTGAAACTAGCTAGTTAGGAAGAGGCCTGATCATAGGGGGCTTTATTAAACAGTTCATACCTGGGAGTTCCCTGGTGGCTTAGTGGTTAGGATTCTGGGCTTTCACTGCTGTGGCCTGGGTTCAATCCCTGGTCAGGGAACTGAGATCCTGCAAGCTGCGCAGCGTGGCCAAAAATATAAAATTAAAAAACAAAGTTCATACTTTATTGTACAGAGAGTATGAGCCATTGAGCAATTTAAAGTAGCAGAATGAAACAGTGTTCACACTTGAGAATTGTGAAGGATGGACTGAAGTGAGGCAAGATTAGAGGTAAAGAAAGGAGTTAGGAGATATGCTGTAATTCAGGTGAGCACTGATATAAGGGAGAATTTTAATAAACTTTCAAAATGTTAGTATCAGTCTTTGGGAGATACAGATGTACCTCACTGCTACAGTACGGTTGGTGGTAGATGGCTTTGCAAAATTATTATTTTATCTTTGGAAATACTGGGTCAATATTTCACTCAGATTAAAGTTGGAATGTATTTAGTAGATTCAGCTTAACTGAATACACATCAGAAAACAATCCCACAGTACAGCACAATTGTCAGTCTCTGCCCAAGAGACTGGAAAAACTAAAGGTCAGATTTGTGTGGTTGCTGGCATTATAACAGAGTCTTATTATAATAATTTAATTATTTAATTTCATAAGCATCAAATTCATACCATGTTGGGAAAGAAGATTAGGGGAAAAATAGGTAGATTTTCTATGTTTGACTCTATATGTGATATTTTATAAGCCAACAAAAATAAGGGATTTGATGAGGCTGTATTTTGTGAATATCTAGAACATACTTTCCACTTGATCCATATCTTCTACCAAGACATTGCCTTTATAAATTAATTTTGAGAGGCATAATTGGGTGGTGTAAGTTCTATTTTTCTTAAAAAAAAAAACCTGACTAAATTTTAATTTTTTTTTATGCTATAACTGACAGCTATGATCATTGAGTTAAAGAATTTCTGAGTTGAATAGCAATATGTGCTTTGGAGAAAATAAAACAGCACTATAATAAATAGATCAAGGAGGGCCTCTCGTGGGAAGTGAAATTTGCACTGACATGTAAATGTTAAGAAGAATCCACTATGCAAAGATTTCAGAGAAGAACCTTCCAGACACAGGGAACACCTAGTTCAAAGGCTCTAAGCTAACTGGTTTGGCATGTTTGAAGTTCAGAAAGAAGGCTAGTGTGGCTGGAGAGTTGTCAGGAGGTAAAGTGGTAGAAGATGACATTGCAGATATAATTAGACATGGGTCAGATTATGTGAACTCTGGTAGGCCTTGGAAAAGAATTTGGATTTTTTTTTTTTTTTTTTTTTTTTGGCGGTACGTGGGCCTCTCACTGCTGTGGCCTCCCCCGTTGCAGAGCACAGGCTCCAGACGCGCAGGCTCAGCGGCCATGGCCCACGGGCCCAGCCACTCCGCGGCACGTGGGACCCTCCCAGACCGGGGCACAAACCCGTGTCCCCTGCATCGGCAGGCGGACTCTCAACCACTGCGCCACCAGGGAAGCCCAAGAATTTGGATTTTAAGTACAAAGAGAAATCACTAGAGGTATTAAGCAGGGGAGCGAGATGATCTGATACGGAATTTTTAAAAGATGTTTAGGTTAACTGAGTTATTATATGAGTTAATAAATATTTCATGATTTAATATATATAAAATGCTTAGAAATGTGCATGGCACATATTAATGTGATATCAGTGTTCGCTATTATTATTATTAATTTATTGATACGGGTTAATCTTTCAGATATGTTAAATGAAAAGAAAAATGCAAAGTGTAGAAGTATGTATAATATGCCATCATTTGTGTAGAGAGGAAAAAAGAATATATATATATATATTTGCTTACATCTGTGCAAGGGTATGTAAGATACTGATAACTTGGATTATATTTGGAGAAGGGAGCTAGATGCTGGGGGGAGAGAGTCTTCACCATGTTCTTTTTTTGTACCTTGTGAATTTGATCTAAAATGAATATACTACTTAGTCAAAAAATAAAACATAAATTAAATCTGTTTTGCTTAAATTTTTTGAAAAATCCACACTTTATTTTTTTAATTAGTATAAATTATTATGATTTTAATCAGGAAAAACAATACCAGATAGTTTTCCGTTATCTGGAATGCCTGGATGATATAGGATTCCAGGTAATTTGCTGAGGAGCAAAGAGTAGGTGGATTCAGGCTTTTACAGTGTAAAAGAGTTGTGTGAAGAACACTTAACAAAGGCCTTCATGGGAGGTAAGGCAGCTGGCTGAGAAATGTTGAGTGTGATGAGAATTCAGGAGAGCTTCTATTTCATGGGGTACAAAAGTGGTTAAAGGGGATTCCACAGTGATTTTCTTGGTGACCTTAACTAAAAGGGCAGTGGCTGTACTGATTCTAAGGCAAGGGGGGCATCCCTAAGTCACAGGGTCCAGTTGCTGGCTATAATACCCTATGGGTCAATGGTGGGCCCCATGTTTTTGGGTAACTCAAGAGCATTCTCTTCTCCTTTTCATATACAAAAAGGAAAAAGGGAATCTGATAATTGGGATGCCCAAAGGCAGGTGGGTTTATCAAACTCTCCTTTAAGGCCTTGATGGCTATGTCCTGTTCTTCTCATAAAATTGGGTCAGGGCTGTTATCATTAAGTAAAACATATAGAGGCTTTGGCCATAAAAGAGAAATTTGGAGTCCAATTTCAGCAATAACCAACTAGCCCGAGGAAACCTGGCAGTTGACACTTAAGGGTTTTGGGAAACTTAGGACACCATGAAATCTATTGGGATCCAGGTGTAGCCCTTGTTCTGATATCAGATGCCCTAAATATCAAACCTGAATTTGGGCCAACTGCAATTTTTCTTTGGCAATCTTATGTCCCATTAAGGCTGAAAGCTTTAGCAGGTGGATGCTGTTTTCCTGTGAGGAAGCTCGAGAAGGAGAACAAAGAAGCAAATCATTCACATATTGCCACAAAGTAGAAGCCCTAGGGAATTTAATATCGTCCAGATCAGCTTTTAGCATTTGTGAGAAAACAGAAGGCCTCTCAATAAAACCCTGAGGCATTACTATCTAGGTGAATTGTATTTCTTCCCAAGTGAAGGCCAAAAGGTGTGGGCTTCAACTGGAATACTAAAGAATGCACTGCATAAATCAATTACAGTTAAGAATTTACTCATGGTAGCAATGGGCATTAGTAACTATGAGGGTTAGGAACAACAGGGTGTCCAGGGATAAATAACAATGTTGTTCATTGCTGGTAGGTCCACGCTTAGGTATTCTCACCAGTAAAATGGGAGCACAGGGAGTAGTAAAAGGGATAATGAGGCCTTGAGCCTTGTAATCTTATATTATGGGCTTTATGGCTTGAAAGACTTTTTTACTTATAAGGTATTGATTAATTCCGGGAAGAGGTTTTGAGGGGTCTGTTTGAATCTTGTTGGGAGGTGTGCTGTGAATTTTGTTAATGTCAGTTGGAGATTTTGCCCATAAGGAGGGTGGTAGCTGATAATAGGGACAAATGATCAGTGTTTCTGGAATCTGCTCTACTACCATCAAAGATGGAATAGGGCTTCCCTAGTGGCTCAGTGGTTGAGAGTCCGCCTGCCGATGCAGGGGACACGGGTTCGTGCCCCGGTCTGGGAGGATCCCACATGCCGCGAAGCGGCTGGGCCCGTGAGCCATGGCCACTGAGCCTGTGCGTCTGGAGCCTGTGCTCCACAACGGGAGAGGCCACAATAGCGAAAGGCTCGCGTACCGCAAAAAAAAAAAAAAAAAAAAAAAAAGATGGAACAAATAAAAGATGTCAGAGGGTCATTTAGTTCACCTGGTTGTTTATTCTGATGACTACTGTCAGTTTCTAAAATTATTTTCCCCTTTTGGGAGAAATTCCGGCATGATAATTCTCTAAGAAGTTTCGACCTAATAAATGAATAGGGGCGGAGGAACTGAGGGAAAAAAAAAAGTGTCTAACTCTCAAAGGGCCTAAACAAAAGGGAACAAGTTCAGAGACAGGGACCTCTTGAGGATCATTAGAGATTCCCACTATTTGAATTGTTTTAGTTCTCTGAGGCAGGGGCTGTTTTATAGTAGTGGGGTGTAGAGTGTGGCTCCAGTGTCAGGACTAGAAGAGATTCCTTCCCAGTCTGGAGAAATGTTTCTCCAAACCGATTGAGAGGATTGAGAAGAGCCCCTATAGTTCTTCACAGCCCTGTCACTGAGAATTGGGAGGACGTTGGAAAGCCTGGTTAGAGGGCTGAAGGCACCTAAAACGCTTAAATTTGTAACAGTGTTTTTTCCAAATGTCTTGACTCTGCAATAATAGTAGAAACTAGGAGGGTTTTGGTTCTATTTAGGAGTCTTCATTTGCTGGAATTGAAAATTAAGAATTTAGGCAGTCTTCCTTTGAGGTGACTCATCTAAAATGCAAGAGAACTGGTTTACCAGATTAACTAAATCTGGAGTGAACATAGTTTCCCATTCCATCCTGGTCCTTTTTATTAGATGGGAAAGGTCCCAGTTCAGCCCATTAATAAACAAAGTGAATTAAAAACGACCTGAGTGGAATCAGTATCTGAAGGAAGACCAGAATTTTCTTCAAAAACAATTAGAAGTTGATTGTAATAATCATAAACAGGTTCATCAGACTTTTGTCTGCAAGTCTGAATTTTGTTCCAATCAACAGACTTTGGAAAAGCCTCAGGAATTGCTCGATGAAGTTGCCTAGTGGTTGTTCAAGCCTGGTCATATGATAATAAGTTGGTGGACTGGTCTCCCAGTTGTAATTCTAGAGAACATTCAGGATTTTTCCAATTAGCAGTTTTCAGTTGCTGGGCCTGGCCATCACCAAAAAGCTATGAACTAGTTGATAGGAGTCAGAGAAACCAGGTTGATAAATTTTAATGACTGTATTAAATTCCTCAGCAAATATGTGAGGATCTTCAGTTACTTTGGGAAAATTTTGAATATGGCTTGCAGTTCAGTTTTGGTCCAGGGAAATAAGAAATTAAGGGTCTAGCCTCTGGATCCTTAGAAGGCTTAATATTAAAGGGGCAGGTTCTGACAAGTTCAGAGGAAAAGGGAGTTGGGAAAGTTTAAGAGAAAAGGGGAAGGTTGGTGAGAGAATTAGTATGGGGGAATTGAAGGAATAGAGGAGGTGTAGGCAGCACAGAAGGGAAGGAGGAAGATGGCGCCAGAGGTGGAGTCTGGCCGCCGCCAGAGGTGGAGTCTGGCCGCCGCCAGGGGTGGAGTCTGGCCACTGCCAGGGGTGGAGTCTGGCCACCAGCAGCTGCAGGAGGGAGAGAAGATGATGCCTGAGGTGGTGCCTAAGACAACCAAGGAAGAAGAGCCTGAGGCTCCAGGAGCCATTGTATCTTTCTTTAATCATTTGTTCGCCTCAGTTAATCTTAAAATTTTATTTTGCAGAGAGGCAATTTTAGACCCCTGATAATATTGAGAAGCTTCAAAATACCAATCAAAATATGCATTACACTCAGTTCTGGAAATTTTTGAGCTATTGTAGTCCAATTCAGTTCTAAGGAAATTAAGTTAGGGATTTCAAAAGTTCTTTGTAATAGCCATTTATATTCTAAATTGCCTTTGGTCAAGTTGGTCCATTTAGTTAGAAATGTGCCTGAGGAAGGAAGGACCTTGGCTTTTAAACAAAATCATCTGGAGTCCTCCTAGGGGGTGGGTACCCTCGAAATGTTTAGATAACTAGGATCCCATTTCTCAGAAGTTTTTCCCTGGAGTAAAAGAACAATTTCCAAACAGCTTACAGCACAAACTGCTCAATTCAAACAGCTTGAAGGCTAATCCCAGCCAGTTTGAAGGAGACAGCCTTGGTTTTAGAAGGAGCCAGGCCAAAGACTTTAACAGCCAATTTCCATAGGACAGCCCCTTCCAGAGGAGTAGGATGAAGAAAACTGGAACAGTTTCAGAGAAACAGCCCCTGTTCCCGAATTGGGCCAAAGGTGTTTTCAGTCAGATTTGGTTGAAACAGTCTGATCTCAAAATTAGACTGACCTGCCAGATGAGTACTCATATACAAAACAAAGCCGTAACCAAAAAGATGAAACCTTAAAATAGATCCCGAATAAAGCCTGGAGAGCTTCAAATGCAAAGAGGGTGTGTGCTGAGATCCAAGAGAAAGACTTACTTTCAAACTCCAGGGTCAGTGAGAAAGCAGTGAGTGACAGTGGGTTCAAATGGTGGGTACTGCACCTGTTTGCTTACCAGCCTTGGAACCATTGGGGGGGGGGGTCTTTTCTGGTCCCCGTAGAGGCCACCAACATGTTAATCTGAAATAAATAGTCCGCCAGATATTTCTCCAGCAAAGATGGGTTTACTTAGGATCAGCAGAGAATTGCAGTTCAGAGTCTGCAACCATGGCAAGCCAGCGCAAGTTTCCACACTGAAGGGAAGTAGCACGCTTTTACAGAGAGGAAAAGGAAGTTGGGAGGGCTATAGTAAACAGAGAGGCTGTGGCTTTTCATTGGCTGCGTCCTTGCCAAGAAAGGAGACTTTCTTCTTCTTCTTGGGCTCTGTTATGGTCAACAGGGTATGAGAACTTCCCCTTCTGGTCTCCCAAATCTATTTGAGATTTCTGTTTATTAATTTTTTATGCTTCTGAGAGGTGAGGTCTGGTTAAGAGGATTGAAGAGTTTTGGTTAATTTAAATTTCACAGTACTCACTATCCTCTATCAAACTTTCTGGACAAATATATGTGGTAATTTTGTATTTTGAATATATGGCTCTTTCTTTATCATGAGAATTTATTGTCGCTCGTGGTGTTTTCAGGATTTGGAGTGGATCAATTACGAGATGACAATCTAGAAACTTATTGGCAGTCAGATGGCTCCCAGCCTCATTTAGTGAACATCCAATTCAGGTAATACATTTTTGAATTTTTCAATTTGTATAGGTTATAAGTAGACAAAGAAATTGATTATATTTACATAAAATTTAAAGAAATATAGAAATTATATTGAAGTGCACTTAACTCTGCTTTTTATAAGCCTTAGAGATTACTTTTCGACTCAACTAGATTATAAGTGTTTTAAGTTTATTGTCTTACCCTTTATGAATTCTTTTTTTATTTAATCAACATGTTTTAATTGAAGTGTACTTGATTTACAATGTTATGTTAATTTCTGTTGGACAGCAAAGTGATTCAGTTATACATATATATACATTCTTTTTTTAAAATATTCTTTTCCATTATGGTTTCTCATAGGATATTGAATATAGTTTTCTGTGCTATACAGTAGGACCTTGTTGTTTCCTTTATGAATTCTTTGTGGTACTTTACACAGTTCCCTTTATGTAGATATTTCTCATATATACTTTTCAATATGATATATTTCAGAAAAGTATGCTTTGCTTATGACCCAACGCAATGCCTTAATGCATTGCATTAAGTACACCAGGAGTGATGATAAAAAAATTTATTCTAACTTATTACCTCTAAGGACACTTTCAGTTTTGAAATGCTTACTTTTGGGGGGAAATGGAAAACCACCATATGTTTGTCGTTTGCTTTGAATTTATTGAAAGATGGAAACCAGTTAACTTGCTTATCTTGCTCCATTTACACCATCTATTTTAACATTCTGTAGCATTGTATTTCTAGTTTGTTTTTATTGTCCTAGGATACAGATCAGCACATTTCTTATGAAAAAGCCCAATAGCAAATATTTTAGGCCTTGTGTGCTAGCTGGTCTGTGTTGCAGCTACTCATTAATGTCATTATAGCATGAAAGCAGCTGTAGGCAATGCATAATGACTGAATTTAGCTGTTCTAATTAAACTTTATCTTACAAATGTAGGTGGTGGGCAGGTTTCAGCCAGTCGGCTGTAGTATGCCAATTCCTGTCCTAGGGTATTAAACATGTATACACCAGAAATGAAGATAACAGCTAGTATTTTTTTAAAGACTTTAAATACCAGATATTTTGCTAAATGCCTTCCCTATTTATGTCATTTAACCTTTACAGCTATTTTTATCTTTATTTTGTAGTCTTAGAAGCAGAGATTTAGATAAATCTCTTGTAACTTGCTCTAGGTATCTCATATAAATTGAATCATAAAATATTTGTCCTTTTGTCTCTAGCTTAACTTAGCATAATGTTTTCATGGTCCAGCCATGTTGTAGCATATATCAGAATTTCATTCCTTTTTAAGTCTGAATAATATTCCATTGTATGTATATAGCACATTTTGTTTATTATCAATGGACATTTGGATTGTTTCCATCTTATGGCTATTGTGACTAATGCTGCTATGAACATGATGGGCAAATATCTATTTGAGTCCTGGCTTTCAGTTCTTTTGCACATATACCCAGAAGTAGAATTGCTGGATCAAATGGTGATTCTATGTTTAATTTTTCGAAATACCACCATACTGTTTTCCACAGCAGCTGCACCATTTTACATCCCGAACAGCAATATACAAGAGTTCTGATTTTTCCACATCCATACCACCACTTGTTTTCTATTTTTTGATAATAGCCATGGTAATGGGTGTGAAGTGGTATCTCATGGTTTTGATTTGCATTTCTCTAATGTTTAGTGATGTTGAGCCTCTTTTCATGTGCTTATTGGCCATCTGATATCTTTTTTGGAGAAATGACTAAGTCCTTTGCCCATTTGTGAATTGGGTGTTTTGGTTTATTGTTGATTTTTAGGAGTCCTGTGTATATTTTGGATATTAGTCCCTTATCAGATATATGATTTCCAAATACTTTCTCCCATTCTGTGGATT
Source organism: Physeter macrocephalus (assembly GCF_002837175.3). NCBI lineage: Eukaryota > Metazoa > Chordata > Mammalia > Artiodactyla > Physeteridae > Physeter > Physeter macrocephalus. The sequence continues at coordinate 27,269,934 of NC_041220.1, read as the reverse complement.
GCCTTTTTATAAAAGTGCTTAATTTTGATGAACTCATTTTGTGTATTTTTTATGCCTTTGTTGTCATATATCCTTGTTTAGTTTTTAAATCCTTTTTTGTAAGTTACTGGTTTTGAGTTACTAATATTGTGTTGAAAAATTTTATGTTTATATTCTTGAGGGATATTAGTTTATCATTTTCATTTATTGTAATATCTTAGTCTGATTTTGTTACTGGGTAATATTGGCCTGATAAAATGAGTTGGGAAATGTTTCTGCCTCTTTTTCTTTTTCTTTTTTTTTAACCATTTTTTAAAAATTGAAGTATAGTTAATTTACAATGTTGTGTTAGCTTCAGGTGTA